>NW_010973023.1:2076862-2077400 GCF_000737465.1 Haliaeetus leucocephalus | reverse complement strand
CCATTACAATCTCCACCCCGGTCCCTTTGGACCAGACCATAGGGTTTAACATTGCAATGAAATCCTCCCCTTGCCCCTGCTACGGCTTTGACTTATCCATAGACTGCAGTCCCTTAAGGGTGTACCTGCTCCAAGTGGAGCCTTATCTATGCACCACAGACTCTCCAGGGCTATACCTTCTGTGGCATAGACTTATCCACAGCCACAGTTGCTTTGAGGTGCACGTCTTCCAGTGTGGCCTTGTCCATGGACCACAATGCCTTCAGAGATATAACTGCTCCAGTGTGGCTTAACCCATGGCTACAGTCCCTCCAGGGGTGTACTTGCTCTGTCATGGACTTATCCATGGCCACATGCTTTGAGGTGTTCCAGCATGACCTCATGTGCAGCCACTAATGCTTCAAGGTGTACCTTTCTCCAGCATGGACTTCTCCTTGGGCCACAGTCCTTTCAGAGGTATCCCTGCTGCAGCACAGACATAACCACAGCCACAGACGCTTTGAGATGTACCTGCTCTGGCATGGGCTTATCCACAGAC
>NW_010973023.1:2046369-2076616 GCF_000737465.1 Haliaeetus leucocephalus | reverse complement strand
AGAATGGGCGAGCACCTGTGTGGTACTTAGTTGCTGGCTGGGGCTAAACCACAACAATATTGATCTCTGGTCTGAAGTATGATGGGAAGGTGCAGTGCAAATATATGTGATCATCTCAGCTTGTATGTGGCTATACTAGGAAACAGGAACGCTTTGTACCCATGTTGGCTAGGTGATGTGACAGGCTTAATTAGTACTCATTGGAATCAATATGCTAGCAGTCTGAGAAATGCTGTGTCTTCCTCATAGTGTGACAGGTTATGGTTTTGCTGTGCCTGCTTCAGCCATGAGCAGATGTTCACTCTGCCTACCCTGACTCTTTTTGCTGCCAAAGACGTCCTGCCTGTGGCTCTGCCAGCAGAAGGCATGAGTCACTGCTCTCAAACCTGCATCCCTGCAAAATCCGGTAGTGGAAGCAAACCAGAGTGGGTTTTGGTGTGCAGCCTCTAGCTTCATGCTTTCATTTCAGCAGCCATGGGGTTTATTTAGTGGAATAGATACCCCAGCTAAAAAATTATTCAATCTCAGGGTGGAATATTTGAATTGACTGAGCTCATGGTGTCAAAGCATTGCCTTGCTTTGGAAAAATGACTTGCATTTCCCCCTTGCTGTGGGGAAATGAAGAGATGAGGGGGTTTTTGATCTGGTCTTGAACAAAAAGGAAACTCACATACTTTCTTCAGAATAGGCAGCATTTTCTGATCTTGGAGAGCACCTCTGAGCGCTCTGAATAGCAAGTTGAACACTGACTGAGATGTAGCAACTCTGTGTAAGAGCCATAGCTGGGAGTAGCTTTGAAGTCCCCTGTGTCTGAGGCCATGATACCTCATAACGTGGCATTTTATCAAATAACTTGTACGTCTCTCTTCACTACTGCTGCTGGATTTGATGAGATAGGCTGTCTGGGTGCTTTGGCTCGGACTGCAGTTTGTATTGGGTGTCATAAAAAAGGTATGTATGATTTCAGGCTCTCCTCCCCTTATGGGTCTCTCATCTCCTCTAATGAAAGTAATAATAATTATAACAATAAGATGATATGCATTATCCTAAGGGCCTGTACACTGAGTCATAAGCCCGGAGCCCTTGCGTCCCCCTGAGAGCTCTTCTGTCAACTGCTGTTAATATTCCTGTGTTCTTTGCAACCCTTAAGGTTAGCAGACGTCCATGAGGGGGAAACTCCTCCAGCTACATGCAGAAAATATGACCAAGAAGCTGAACAAGATCACATTAGGTGGAGTCTGGGGACATAGGGCCCTGGATGGATGCTAGAAGAACAGCATGAATGTCTTCCTCCTCGTCTTTGAGAACAACTGTGTTGGATTACATGTGCAAACTCATTCTGGTTTGGGTTTCCCCTCTAAAGGTTAGGGCAGATGTTGTCTTATGAGGCTGTGGTGGTATTCCAGCTAACATCCCTGGGCTGTGTTTCAGGTCTAAATGTCCCACTTTAAGGCACTTCCTTTGGGGGTGGGCAGGAAGCTGAACAAAAGGGAAGTAAAGCTTTGGACATCTTTGCTACCCACTGAACACCCTATGCTTTGTGCCTATGGACCCATATTTTGCAGAATCAAAGGCACTTTGAGAGAAGTGGGAACATGGGACCAAGGGACATTGAGCATCCGAAGTAGCTGTGATATACAGCATGAAAACCAAGGGAGGTCTATATGCTGAGCTCTGTGGCATCTCCATGGAAAGTGTAACAGGAGAGATGAGAGTATTACAGGGTATTAATGTGTTTGCCTTTGGAAAAGAAAAAGTCTCCTAGCTGCAGGAGCACAGAGTTTGTGCTGTATTCATGGGAGTCCTTTGAGAAAGCAAAGCACGTGTGCTGGCCATTTCCTCAAAGAAAATATTCTTTGTGAAAACTAATAATTTTAGCAGGGATTCCTTTCTTCCTCTTGAGGAGAGTTAAATGAAGTTATGGGTCAGTGAGAGGGCACCTGTGCAACACAGGGGAAGAATTTCCAAAGCTTGAATGTAGTCCCTTCATTTGGAGAAGATCTGGTCAAATTGGCTTTCCAAAATGTTTTCTTTATTAAAGATTTTATGGGTGCTTTTTGCTGGTTTGCAGGGGCTGTTAAGCCACTCTGAATTGGTAGGACTCAATAGATGGAACTGATAGAAACCTTAGGAAAGTTTTAACAATTTTCCTTCCACAAAGCTGAGCTTCCCAGTAGTCTCCCAGTAGTCTCCACCATACTTGTCCAGGTTTCTTGATACAAATATTGTGTAATTTCCAGCTGTGAGTGGCATTGTTCCTCCTTCCAGCTGATAAAAGGGCATTGTCATCTAGGCCTATGAAATGCCAGCCAAGTCTGTTATGCCAAGGTCCTTCTGCATTTCTATTCTCAATCTCACCCCAAATCCCTTTTCTTCTGAGATATGAGATTGGAAGCTCTCTAGAGAAACTTCACTGATAACGTTCAGACTTCCTGTGTGTAGGAACTGGGCAGCCAATAGCTCTCTTTTGGGCTGCCATTTCCTCACTTAGAAATTACTTTAAATCATAATCGAAGCTCAATGAGGACTGTACATTCACAAGTGAAATTAATAACTGGCTGTTGAGTTTGTATTTCCCTTGAATGAGGGAACCCTTGGAAAGGCATTGGGTAAAAAACTGACTTGTGATGGGAGAGCAGGGGCCAGAAGCTGAAACTAATCTTAATGAAAAAGGGTATCCAACAAGCGGCTGCAGGGCTGTAAAGTCTGCTTATTCAAATCTCCACTGGACTATGCTTCTTTGCATCCTGATTTTGAAAGCCCAATTTCCTGAGAGATTGCATGATTATTATTTTTTAATCTAAAATGTATGGCTGGAAGAAAAAGCATTTTTAAAAAAAAAAAAAACAAAAACCTGGCAATGCAAATGAGATCATTAGCGGTTTGCTGGAAATGCCGTACATTGTGTTGCCCAAAACTTGGCATTTATGGAAGTGACCAGCGGGGAGGAAATGGAATTGTTCTCATGGCCGGTGTCAACTTGGATCATCAAGCCACACCGCAGATTTGGCATCTCTGACGGAAAAGAGAAGCTTTCCAGTCCGGTACGATCCTGCTTCACAGCGTCAGTCGTTGCGTAGGTTGGGGTCGGTAAGGATTGACAACTGGGTGGAACAGCATTGTATAAGTCTGGCACTTTCTTGTCTCAGATTAACGATCTTCAAATCTGGTTTTCAGGGACACAGACTCACTCACACATAAATAAAAAACAGAGGGAAGCTTTTAAAAGACTCAGATGCTTGGTATTCCAAGCAACAGCTAATGCAATGCCTTGCTAAGATATCCCATTGACTGAGAACATAGAAGTCCTTTTGAGCCTTACCTTTTCCCTAGGATACCCCTTTGAAGGGCTTGAAAGCTGCTTTTCAAACTGAGCTCTTGATCCTGGTTTGCTGGCTTCAACTAAAAATTTAGCCTCCCTTTAGCAGGCTCCTGCAAAAGACAGTTGTCTCTGGAAGGTGGTACAGCCTGCCCAAGGTGTGAATCAACCCCTGGAAGGCTCTCTCTATCAACAGATGAAATCTAAGGCACCTTCTTTTACTTAACTTAGTTGCTGTAGAGAGGCACCCATAGCTGGGGAGGATGGACCCAGGGTCAGCTTCACGCAGGTCTGAGCAGTTATGGTCCAGGAGGATGCACCCATGCAGAGGTGCAGCAGGCCGAAGCTTGTGCAGCCAAGGTAAGGAAGGTGAAGCTGTTGTCACATGTCCCCTCTTGTATTTGATATTTCACAAGCCATTGTTGGAACAACCCAACCCCACCTGGTCTGGTCAGGCTGTGCCAACACCACGGGCCAAGATTCAATAAGGTTGTTGTTTCCAATTAAAAAAACCCCACACTACAGCTATAGAAACTGAGAAGCCCACATCTTGGCAGAGGATGGGCTTGAACACCATTTCAATGCAGTAACAACATTAAAGCTCCATCCTATTCCCATTGAAGTTGGTGGCAAAGCTCCCATTGACCTCAGTGGGAGCAGGATCAGGCCCCCATACATAAACATGGTTGGGAAGGATCCATCAAGGCCTTACTCCTGGTTTGGGGTCTGGGGATGTCAGTGGTGCTTCCACTGAGGCAATGCTGGTGGAGCAGTGGCACGGGTCAGAACGCGAATTGCATCTAATCAGTGCCCCATGGCTCTCTGTGCATTTATCAGATGGAATTTCAGGCTGAAAACAAAGGGATTGAAAGGTTGAAAAACAACGAAGGAATGCGCACTTGGCAGCTCTGCTAACCAGATGTTTGTTTCTTTTTCCTTGTTCTTAACAATGACTAAAAAACTCGTGAACAGTCTCAAGCCCAGCACAAGGTCAGCCTGAAACTAGGTAAGAGGTGTCGCAACAAGGCAGAATGAACATCTGGGAATGGAAAATGTTAATTTATACCAGGATCTGGTCCTGTGGCTCAGAAAACACGGCTGAACCTTCAGAAGGCTGGGTACATGTGTGCTTTCCCTTGCTACAGCGAGCCCCATCGGTCGTGCAAAGCTCTCACGGAAGTTCGCAATATTCCCTTTGTGCTGTTGTGTGAACTGCTTCCAAGAGCAGTTGAGCTGTTGTGCTGGAGTCAGAGCAGAAAGAAGCCAATGTTAAAGCGAATATATACATATATACAAATATATGCATCCATTTCCTGGAAAATGCATACCTAAATAATGGAGCAGCAAATTGTACGTTGTACTTCACAGAGCTTTCAAGGGAGAGAACAGCCCTTATAGAGTGCCTTACTAAGTAGCGTTTTTCATTATATTGCAAGAGTTGCCTTTCTGAAGAATCCCTAGTTATTTTTTATAAAATCAATTCAAAAAGGGAAAATTACTGGGAAAGAAGCAGTAATATAATGCCCTGAGGCTGCAGAGCAGCAAATTGAATCTCTGGCCTCTCTGCTGTGTCACCCCTGCTAATATGCACTTCTTCAGCAGCATCTCCTGAAGACTGTTCCCAGGACCAACATCCTTTTGTCTTGTTTCACAGAAAAACACCTCATTAATCAGTCTGCAGAACATCACAGTAAAGTAGGTAAATAAAAACAAAAAAAGAAAAAAAAGAAAAAAAAGAAAAGGTTATTAATTTTTATTAATAGGGAAACTAAGCCAGAGAGGTAGAAGTGACTCATTCTTGACTTACTGCTTCATTAATGGTGGGATTAAGAGCTGAGCTCTTGTTAGCTGACCAACTGGCTTTTTTTCAGATTGCATCTGTCTAGTAGTGACTCCACAGCCAAACAGCATGCTTGGCCAGGAGGCAATGTTTTCCTAAACCAGTGTGTTTGAGATTGTGATTGCCTGACCCTACTTTTAAATCAATGCGGCAAACAAATCATCTTTTAACAACTGGTTCTATCAGGTATGACCATTTCCAGGGAAAAAAGAAATTGGATATATTTAAGCTCAAGTACTTAAGCATGGTCAGTATGTGATGGTGAATCAGTTTAATTGGTTTAGATTTGTAAGAAAATAGTACTATCAAGAGGGTTAGGATTAGGGTTAGGGCCAGCAGGTGCTTATCAGTACAACCTGCAAAAGTCATGCAGTTCGATACATGTGAGCATGACATTAATTAATCTGTGAGTAAAACGAGACTGCACTGCCTGAGGAGGATAACCCTGGACAAAATCAAGCTGTAGTCCCCAGAAAAATATGCTATTAGGGTAGTTTCAAAGTGGCAGGAGCCTGGATAAGGGCAGTGAGGATGGTCTAACAATAGCAACAATCCTAGCAGCTCTTAGGAGGAAGGAAAGGAGGAAACTATTTTATTAAGCAGTTTCTTCCTGAACATCTAGTAGCTTGCAGGTCTGCAGAGAGCTTCCAGCTGGGAAAACCTGCCTCACCACAGGTACTGGAGCTCTCACTAAGAAAGGTTTCCTATCAGCCCTCTCATCTGCTTCCCCTGCCTTACCAGCAGCTGAGTGGCCTCCCAAACTCATCCTTCACCCATTTATGAGTTGATTCTTCTCTGTCTTATAGCTTTACTGTAGCAGACACGTGGCACAGCCCGGACTCTCTATATGTCACCCACTGGGCTGAGGGACATAATTAACATGCTCAGCAAAGAGCAGCTATTGTCTGGACCACCTCACTATGTAGAGGGATAACAGAAAACTTTCCTTCTAGAAGAACTCCTGTGCAAGGGTCCAAGTTACTCCATTTTCATCCATGATCCAGCAGGGATGTTGGATGTGCCTCTGCACCTCGAAAAGGAGTTGCCTGATCTGCTGTGATGTACCCAAGCCTGTCCATCCTTCCTGTGACCGAAGCAGCATATTTCCTCAGCCTACCAGCACTGTCTAATGCCCTCAGGCAAGGCAGACCATCAAGCAAGCATGTTCAGTGCACTTTGCAAGGGATCTCTCCCTCAAAAACTAAAGCACCTTCTTGTATAACCTGGATGTCGCAATGGTATAATGTGCAGGAGAGGTGCAGGCTCGTTTTTGTTCTGTGTTTGGGAGAAAGACTCACCGATGCTGAGGCTATAATCCTCCCTCCTCCTTCTGCTCCCCAGATCTCTGGCTCTCTTCAGAACCACATTGAAAAGAAATCTTTGTTTATGGAGTTTCTGGGAGCCTCAGGTTTGTTTTCCTTCCTCCTCCCTCCTGCCAACACTGGAAGTGCCAAAACATAAAAGAGAGGCATTTCTCTTGGAGTTGCCGGCCATGGTTAGAAGGAGGAGTGCCAGAAATCTCAGGAGAAATCTGCTCCTGATCTTCCCAGCACAGTCCTGCAGAGTGGAGGGATGGGGAGAGTTCAGCAAAGCATCTGGGCTGCTGGATGCCAACACAGCCTGTGTTCCAGCTGGGGATGTGTCATTATTCCTTTCGATAAGGACAGTGGCACGCAAAGTCAAGGCCAGAGGAAGGACTGCCGAACACTCCAGAGGTGGTAGCCATCTGCTTGCAGATTTTCTGTGCGTGAAAACATTGGTTCACTGTGTATTTAGCACAGATGTTGAAGCCAAAGCCTCCAGATCCACATCTTGGGCCGCTTCAGTGGCACTGCGGGCTTCAGTGATGGGCTGCCTTTTTGCTGCAATGTGTGTTCTTAACCAAGCCCCCTTCTGCCACTTGACTAGCATGTTTCACCATACCCAAAAGCTGCTTTGAAAGCAAAGCTTCACTCCCCCTTTGAAGATCTGAGGAATGGGAGTGAAGCAAACAAGTTTGATTCTGCCTTAATGGGTTTTCAGGGTGGAGTTAAGCCTCCCTGTTCCCAAAGAGGTGTTGGTGGGAGCCAGTGAGGCATCCAAGGAAAGGCGTTGAGTCCTTCCAGAAGACTTGTGTGTGGGCTGATGTTGTGCTGAGGTACCAAAGTTCCCACTAGAGAGGCATAATATAGAGAAGAAGTGAATTTTCTTGCTGTCCAATGTAGATGGCCACAGAAGGCCTTGGATTTTAACCTGGGACTCATGGGTGGGACCAGTTTGAATTAAACATCTCACATGCCAAAAGGCAGAATTTGGCTCTTGGTCTGATGTGCATGTTACTCTGGTGAGTGGGAAGGGTACTGTGCAGATGAGGGAGCTTCAACCTCCAGCATCAGGGTCATCTGTGAGCACAGGAGACACCACATGGGAAAAAATCTGCTTCAGGCCACTGAGGAATTAAAAGGATCAAACAAGAGATGAGATTTTATCAGTATGTTGTTTGTGAATCCAAGAAGGAAGACACTGGGGAGACTGTAAGCTGGTGGCATCACAGGGTGGCACAGTCTTCCGGCAACCACGAGTTGCTGTGACCTGCTGCTGAGGGCAGCCAGGAGTTGAATGGATTTCTAACTGTGTGTGAATCTTTCCTTGATCTCACTCTATTTCCTGTTGCTATTATCTCATTTCATGGCTTTTCTTGGCTGCGGTCCCAGCACGATTCATCTGAAGAGGTCTTTATGTAAGCTGAGAGAGGGGCACTGTCCTTAAAGACGGGTGTTTGGAGGATTTTCTCTATGTGTTGTTCCCTTAGAGCATTAAGATGTGTCAGGATCAGACTTCTGCCTGACTCTTTTCCTCTGCTATCTAACCCTCCTGCTACCTGCCACACTGGAGAAAGAGACTGCCATCTTTAAGCCATCATTCAGAAGACTCAGAAAGTCATAGGTCAAGACCTAGATCACCTTCTCTTCTTAACCGGTACACAAGTAACTTCACTGAGCTGTACCCCTGCATGCTCCCAACCCTGTGGAAGAAGTAGGGTGAAAAGTTCAGCAAACCACAATCCATTTTACAACAGACCTGCAAAGCACAAATATTAATACCAATAAAAAAGGAGGGGGTGATGGTGGAATTCAGTTGCCAGTGGCTGATAGACCTTCAAATACTTAAACTGTGAGCAAGGCTTTTAATCCACACACAATAAACTGTCCTACCTCCAGCATCAGAATAAAATGCTTTTTTTTTTTTTTAAGATGGATTATCCCCCCCCAAAAACCTTGACATTGCTAGCTTTCCTGTAAACCATCAGTCTGGATATTTTTTATGATGTGATTTATAGAGAGTTTGTTTCTTAAGACTCAAAGCAACATTGCTATAAAAGTATAAAAGATGCGTGTTTTGGTAGTGGATGAATGCCATTGCCTTTTTTTCCCCAGCTGGGAACCTGCTGAGTGGGTTAACGCCACTTGGAAAGATCAATTCTTCATGTGTGGGCATTCACTGGCAGCTTTGAAGCAGTGCAGATTACAATGCCATCATCCTTCTGGTCAAGAGAAACGCCACAGCAGCTACTCAAGCTAAAATATTAATTAACAAGTTGCAAGACAAGGGGAATGTGCTTGCTTGGACTTCCAGCACCAGTTTTGCTGATTCTTTCTTCTGCAGGCATTTTCACATCACTTTTGCAGCACAGTTTTACTGTTGCTGTTCTCTGTTCAAGTCATGGAATAGATTAGATAATCCCTAGGCCTTTTCCACCTCTAACACTTGTGGTTCTGGTTAAATAGCTGTCAAGTTCTGAATTTAAAAGAGCAGAACAAGCCAAGGCTTTTGAGGTTCTGTTGGGAGGATTACAACTTATAACACATTCCATAGCCTTCCAAAAGTGCCTGCACTTTCGGGTTTCCGGACAAGAACTGTTATTCAGCTTTCTGCAGAACTCCTTTGTAGTTTACCACACAATCCAACTTTTCTTTCTGCATGAAGATACCACTAGCCTACTAAGGCTGGCTTTGGTGGAAATCTACCCTCCCTTTCATTGTTTACGACTGAAGACGTTTGCCTATTGCTGAAGCAAAACAAATTTCCTTACAATAAAAAATTGCATCTGCCAATTCACTTTTAAATGTGGCTCTTGGAATTTATAGGAAAGTAAAAGGTCCTAGGGAAATGAATTGTTGTCTTGTAACCTTGCCAAGTATACATAAAAGAGCTGATAGGTCTTTGGCCTACTTGCTTTTATTGTGACCTATAGGCTGCACATAAATATTGTATCTCAGATGGTGCAGTTTAGGGCTGTGGAGTTTTCGAAGTAGGTTAAGGAGCTTTTTCACCTCCAGATCATTTCTCTGAACCTGGCTGGCTGCTGCTTTTTGCAGTGAGTCATCACAGCAAAGAAGCAACTGATTTGTGGTCTTAATGGAAATGCCAGGGAATTACCAGTGCATGAGATGCACATTTGCATAGCATCACTGGATTCAACAGGGTTGCACCAATGTAGCCGGAGAATCCGATCTCTCACCAGCAGAGGCTCTCCCAGTGGAAATGCTAGGGGGAGATGGGACAGACAAGCTCTCTTCCCTTGGCCTCCAAGACATGTCCTGTTTTGGTGTCTTTTCTGCTGGGGACCAAGTAATAGCCAACAGAGCATTGCAACATAACGAGAAGACATGTCATGACAGTGCTGTTTGGTATTGCGACACAGGCATGACTTCTCAGAGGTCTGATCAACAGACTTGCCATCGGCCAAGTGTTGAAGTTTTTATTATCTGGGCCTGTCTTCCTTCCTGGTGCTGTTTGTTTATACCACAGGAATTTCAGCCTTGTCCTTTTGAGAACATCCTCTATGCTATTAGATCTTTGCACAGCTTTATTAGCACTGGTTGCTCCTCCTTTTGTGTATCATCTCTGGTGTTGGAATGCAGTTGCATTAGGTGCACTATAAACACCCCACCAGCGCAAAAGGCTTGTGTCTGCCTTCCTTGGGAAGGACAAGGTGACAGAAAATTCATCCCTGGGAGACAAGGGGTCTCTTTTTTGACACAAGGAGCCCGACATCTTTGTAGGTTTGAGCTTGGAAGCAATTGTTGACTGTGAGCTCAGTGGAAATAAGATGGGTTGCCCTATTGTAGGTGAGTGGATTTAGCAAGCTCTTGTGGTCAAATCTTTCTCCTCTATAAGGAAAACCTTGAAAAATTTGGTGGTGAGCCTTGGCCTTTGAAATGGTGCATGTCTGGGGGAAGGCTTATTAACTTGGCATCTGGATTTGAGGTTGTTAATGCACCAGAGGCTGTAGCCAAAGACTGTGGGTTTGGAGAAGGGAGAGGTTTTTTGTTTTGTGTTAGCTATATGCCATATTAATTACATACAGAACATATTCATCTTAATTATAATATTTGTATTATATTCTACTATCATTCTTCTTTAGCACTGTTGTGGGCAGTTTGCTTGCCTGTCACTATAACCACATGCTGTTTGCTCCCGATGAGACTGCTTTCCAGTAAGTAGCCTGTGTCTCTAGTGAAAATGGGGCTCTGCATGTTTTTTTCTATTCCCTAGGCAAACATGGTGCAATGTGATGGGAGTCAGGAATGTTTGGGGACAATGTGGGAAAGAGGCTTGTGTACATGACAGAATATACCATATGTTTTCCTTAGCTTCTAGATTAGCTAACCTTGCAAAAACCATGCTCTGGGTGACCCTAGGACAATCTGGACCATATTTCTATGCCAGTCATAAAAGTCCATTAGACTGGCTTTGGCTGCAAATCAGAGTAGTTCAGGACACTTAGTGTAACAGGAAACAGATTTGGGAGACACGGGTTCACAAGCCTTATGGTGGACCTATGAGATGTTCACAACACTTATCTCTCCCTTCTCCTCCCTCCATCACTTAGCTGTAATGATTAAAATTCTGATTCTTCTTTTAAAGCAGACCTGGATTTCTCACTCAAAGTAAGGAGTTGGCTTCCTGGTTTTGTGCAAAAGCCCAGGATTGTCTTTCTCAAACCTAAAGCTTTGAAATGGGGTGGATATCCTAGCTAATTCTGCAAGTACACCTACATTTTATGAATCGGATCTTCTCTGAAGCTGGGACCGTCTTTTGTGTCCCAAAGGATCCTAAGATGGGAAAATGCAGACTTGTCAAACTTTTGATGTGAGTAAAATTGTATTCCTGTTACTCAAAAGAAATATATTTTATAAATTGAAAGTTAAATTAAAAGGATATCAACATTTGGGGATTAAAAGGCAGTAAACACAATTACCTCTGAAACAGGAGGCTACAGAGAGGTGAACAAGTTGCCATCTTTCTCTGACAGCTAGTTTGCAGGTAGCTATTCTGTATTTTTAATAACACAGAGAACGCATCTGTAGCTTTGCTGCAAAGTCCCCTCATGCCTCCTCATCTCCAGAAGGCTTTGCCATCGGTTTAACTCTTTTCCTGCTGAAACCAATGGCAACATACAACTGCTTCTACTCTGTATTTCCTTGCTTATATTTTGGTAATTATTTTTTTCATTGACTTTAAGGAATGATGTTGATTTGTTGCTTGCTCAGAAAGATTCGGCTTCTTCCTTCATACTTTTTTCAGGAATCCACATGCATCACGGGGGTGGAGGAGAAATAATTGGCCTATAACTTTGCACAGCTCAGGGAAAACATACAATTAGCATTGCTGCAAATTGCTTCCGGATGAAATTGGTGACCTGAAAAGTAGAAAAGCCAAAGAGTCCTTGAAGTTGGAAAATTTCCCTGTTTGCCTTAGGATGTTTATGATCTTAAGACATCAGCTGTATCTCTGGGTCTTGTTTTCATAATGGAGTATCTCTTGAGATTTCTTCCACCAGTGTTGTCAGTGGGAGACATCAAAGCAAAGTGAGATAACTGGCAACGGGCATGGCAGCGTGAGGTAAAAGGTGAACACTTTGTGAAATGATGCCTGCAGGCTGTATATTCCACATCAAATGCAGGCTCTCCTGAGCTTTAAAACCAGAGCACCATAAAACTCTAGGTGACTCCCTTAATGGGTTTAAAAATAATTCTCCCAAGCTTGCTCCCCATTGTTCACATATAGCCTCTCACCTGTGACGGAGAGCAGCAGCAGGCTGCAATGAAGGGGCAAGAGGGGAGAGGAGACACAGAGCAGGAAGGAGCCAGAGGCAGCTGGTAGTCTCACAGGACAACATAACTGCTCCGGCACTCCCCAAGGCCAGGAGCCAGGTGCAAGGGTACATGTTCAAAGGAGGCTGAGGAGGGAGGTGCCCAAATCTCATGTAAAATCGTTGCAAATTGGACAATTATTTGCCTTAGGCTTCCATGCTTTGTAGTAATCACTGTGTGGGGGAGAAAAGGAGTGTATGTATCTTAAGTATTAAAGGGTGAGATGGTATTTCGAACATCTCTTTCCCTCTTGTGCAGTTTGGTGTGCCCAGTTCTTTCCTTTACAATCCTGTTCCATGTGTAAAGTCTGAAGCAGTTCCATTGGCAAGGATCATGCATGAGCAGATCATTTGAGACATGGAATCAGTTTGAACAGAGACTTGTATGGGCTTCTTGAGGTCAAGGGGATGGGAAAAAGCAGTCCCAAAGGATCTAAAATATTTATCCACTCAGTTCCCCATTTGTACCCCAGTGTGGTGGGGAGATGCCAACCCTGACCCACCCCATGGCAGGGAATAAGACATTCCCTAACCTTGACCTGTTCCCTTGTGTCACTAGAATACACCCAAGAACAGCTGAAATGTCCCTTGTTCTCAATGAATGCTACCAAAATTCTCCCAAGAACAACAACCGTGGGGAACCAAGACATGATATTTATAATAGAAACCAAGATCTGGGAAAACTGAGGACCTGCTCACAGCTGGAGTGGACTGCCAGGCCAGATGCACCTGAATCCTTGCACCAGTGCAAAACATCCCAAAGTATGACTTTTTTTTTCCTCCTTTAATTTTTTCTCTCTTGCTAATGAATTCACATCATGGCAGTTGGAGCTATTTCATGGCACATTTTTTTTCTTTCACGGTTGAGTTGTCATCCCCTTACTCATAGCACGGATGATCATCACAGTTAGTTTCCATGCAATCTGATGCCAGGTCTTGCTGTGTCCTAGCCTAAAGCCCTGCCACCAGCTCCCTTGGGCATGTCCCAGTCAAAGGAACGACATGAATGTTTCCCTGTCAAGAGCAATCGATTCTCTGCTGCCCACAGGCTCCTCTGCTTAGGACCACTTTGCAGGCAAAAGATTATGTGTCTCTGGGGAATGAGGGAGAGGAGGAGCTAGCAAGGTCTGAAGTGGTGTGATAAGTGCTGGCAGGATGGGACTGACTGTGGTGCTCTGGGAATAGATGCATTAGGAAACCTTCCTTTCAATCCCCCACCAAATGATAGTTCCGAGGAAAAGGGTTTATGACCAGATTAATCTGGGGATGTGAGCAGGCAAACATTGAGTGCAGCAGGTCCTGGATACTCAGTGAGTTGGAGGCGATGCCAATGACAGGGAGCCAAAGCCAGGCTCACTGGTAATTGCAGCAAGAAGGTGCCTGGTATCCATGGCTCTGCAGAAGAAATGAGAGCGGTGTAATTGGCAGGAGGGAGCAGGTGTGAAAAGCCCAAAGGCATGATCCTAAAACAGCCACAGCCACTTAAAAATCAAATCCCAACCACCCTCAAAAGTGTTTCTCCCTTTGCAGCTCTGCTCAGTGCTTCCTTGGGAGAGAACAGTCCTGCCATTCTCTCCTTCCATGGACATCTAATTGGGACTTTTTGGAACAGCCAGACCATGAAGGAGCAATTTACTGCTCACTCTGCCTAGAAAATGAGAACCATGCCCCTGCAAGATGGGTCTGGTCTATGCCAGCCCATAGCTCTGGGAACAGGGGCAGAAGAGGAAGGAGCTCTTGCAAAGCACATAAAAATGGTCATCTGGAGATGGCAGCCACTGTGGGACTGCATGTGCTTTTTTAAAAAACTGAAGAGAGGTAGGGGGGGTGTCATTATTTCCAGGCTGTTGGTGTTAAGCTGAATGTCGTGTGAGAGGTATGGCACTGTCTTGAAGCAGGCGGGAAGTACTTAAAAGGCCATTATAGGGAGCAACAACCCATGCATAAGGGCAGGAACCTGGCCCCAAAGAGAGGGCTATCCAGTAGCAGCATTGCTTAGAGGCAATGACCAGGACAGCCTTCTTAGACATGACTGCCTTGTGCTGCAACATGAGACTTGTCCCTGGGGGACTATGGCTGCAAACGGATGCAAGTGGAGGACCACGGTCTCCACGGAAGGCAGGCAGGCAGGCAGGTGGAGGTGTCTGATAGTTGTAGAGACCTCTTCTTGCCTGATCTCACTGGGTATTGCATCTATGTAGCAGAGGTTGAGAGGCTGCTCAAGGTCACGGCAGAAGCTTGGGGCTGGCTCTTGGACTGCCTCATTACAAAGCTACTCAGACCTGTGTCTTCCCTGGTTGGTGGGGGGGGTCAAAGCTGCTAACACCTCTAAGTCCTTTCCTTGAAGCAGATTTTGTCCATACAGCAAAGGTATGAACTTGGGCTTTGAGAAATATCCTCTCCTCATCCCATAAGTGGTGTGCAGCATCAGTTAATCACCTTCAAACCCTGCCATTTCCTACCTCTACTTTGCAGCGCTCAAAAGGATTTTGAAAGCCTGTGGAAATAGCTTCATATTGGCATGGTTCTGCCCTTAGAAATGCACATGTGTTTTAGGAACAGTGGGTTTGGAGATGTGGATGGCCCTTGACTTCAGTCCCCTGGGGGGACTTCTGTCTTCTCTGGGGTCCATTGGCTGGGACTGGACCACAACAAAGAACTGAACACAGCATCCTGCCTCCTCTAGGCAATAGCAGTTGTGTCCTACAGAGCTAGTAGTATGAGGGGTGCCAGTGGAGGCCACTGGAGTTCACGCATTGCTGGTGATACAGGCTTCTAGCACACTGTGGCTTTTACTTATTAAATTCTGCTCCCCCCACTCCAAAGGAAACTTAGGAAACTGTTTAAATTTTTGTAGGTGAAGCCAAGCATTCAAATGCTAGGAAATGCCAGATTTATAGTTGCCACTGTAATCTCACACATGTGCTTTGATACAGCCTTTAGTAACCTGACTCCCTGCATTTCTCAAAAAGACTGCATAGGGAGCTGAATTACGGCTGCCCAGATAAGCTTGGATCAGGCATTTCCAGCTTCTGAGTACCTAACTCTCCCACCTACGCAGCTCTTCGACACTGCGTGGTATAAGCATGCAGGCAAGGCAGGTGACACAGTGTTTTGTGTGCAGGGTAGCTCAGGGTGTTGCAAGGTGAGAGCATGCAGGTCACCCTGGTGTTGTATGACTTTGAGGTTGCTGCACCTGAGAACTGACCCTGATCATCTCCGCTCTCAGAGCACTTAAATTTTGTAGGTTTCCTGCTGCAGTGGTTTTACTTTTGCAGGCAGCTTTGAAAAGTGGTGGCACCTGACCTCCACTGAAACCAAAGGCATGACTCCACTGACCTCTGAGCATCGCCTGTAATATTCTCTCCAGAAATCCCCAGAGGTGCATTCCCCACTGAGCCCACCTGTGTTTGTTACAGTATGATAGAAAGCAAAATATTTTTTCTGAGAGGATGGAGTTAATATCTTGTTCATTCACGAGTCTGCTTAGGAATTCATATTATAGGTATTACCTAACTACAGAGTCCAGTGCCAGCACTTTGTGAGCAAGTTTTGGTTGAGGTGAGCAAGTTTTGGTTGAAATAAGAAAGCCGTAAGACTGCAGCCTGGGTGGGAAGGCACGGAGGACTGGGAAATCAAGTTACTGGCTGTGAAATTCCACCTGAGTTTTGTTTTCTGGTTTCAGGATAACAGTGAGACCTGTCCATGTCTCCCGGTTCATGGTGTGTGGCGCCTGATGCAAGCAAGGGTTAAGGTCATTACAGTTTCTAGAGGTCTGTCTTATTGCAGGCTGGGACTCTGAGGTTCAGTGATGTCCATCTACTTGGTCTCAATTTACAGGGTTATGCTGAAAGTATGTGTGGATTAGGCAGGAAACAGAGCTGCAGAGGTCCAGATCCACACATGGACTGAGGTGATGGATTGCACTGGAGTGGCTCCTCAGAGACAAAGTCAAGGGCATGCATACTAGTATCATGAACACAGCCTAAGTCTCCTGTGGCACTCCTCTTGCTTCTCAGCTGATGCTCTTCATGGCCAGATAGTGTTTCCTTTTATCTCTCTCTCTTCTATTTCTCTGCAAAAAAAATTCCTACTCTGTATCTTATTTTTTTGTTGCTTTTGTGTCAGAATGGATCTTTGATTGCAAGCCTTCGCATATCTCAATCAAGTTGGGTCCTTTCTTGTTCACACACTGCTGGAGATAATAAAGCCTCAGCAAAATGTACTTTGCTAACATCTTTGTGTCCTGTGGGCAGGACACATCCAGGTGTTTCTCCTGTAGCTGTGCAGAATATATCATGGCAGCTGGTGTAAGGAATATTTTTGGTATAACTTTACCCTGTTGCCTTTCTGACGCTCACAACGCATGGAGGTACTCTGCAAAGCAAACCAGAAAAAGAACAGGAAGCTTTTTTTCTCTTGGCTTCAGTCTCCTCCTTCCTTCTGCAAAAACTTTTGATTTTGTCTGTCCACAGAGGACTTTGACTAGAAAATTGGAGAAATTATGTCATGAGATTAAAGCTGCAGGGGAAGGGCCCGCTTTAATTTCCCTATGATATACACATCCCATGTTCAAGGACCACAGACATCTTTTTTTTGCAGGTGTTGCCCCAGTGCAGAATTAAAAGATGGTAGGACTGGAGTTAGCTCATGAGAATACTCACACCAGATTCCACCACTGCTCCATGAGCAGCTTCATGCCTGCTGTGCTCTGCTGCAGTGGCTTAGAAACAGTACCCATCCCTTGGTTTGGAAGAAGCAAACTCTGAACCACCTAATGAAGTTGCTTAATAAGAAAGACATTGGACAATACCTCGTATAGGGTGCCAAGATGGTGTGGGGTCACTCTGGGCTTGCGGTCTTGGCTGAGTCTCCAGGTTGCAAGCTGAGAGCCCTAAACAGAGCCCATGGGAGAGATGCCTTCCTGAAGAGATGGTACAGAAAATACTCTTTGCACGGTGGGTTTGAATCACCCATGTGGCTGCTGGAAGAGAACGATGACTCTGCTTGCCTGACAGACTTGTATAAAAGAGGAGGTCCAGCCAATGCTGGGGTTGCTCTGACCTGTGCTTCGCTCCCAAGCCCCGAGTAGAGGTGTTTTGCAAATGAAAGGTTCCTGTGTGTTTTCCTCTCCTACATTGAGACTCCAGTATCCTTCACATCTTAGAGAAGCTATGATTAAAGCCAGTGCAGAGGACTTATACCCTGTTCCCCATCTCTTCCCCCAATAATCCAAACCTGAACTGAACAACCTTCATAGCTGCATGTATGCGTTATAATAACTTACAGTAGAAGATAGAATTCTGATGAGCTGAGCCGATTCATATCCTTTGAAAGGAGAAATGACACATCTATTTCTTGAGACATGGAATGTATCTCAGTAGCTCATGGAACTGGACATGAGAATGAATCAGATGGATGAATCATGAATTACAGAGCAGTCAAAATACAGTTCAGTTTTCTTTAGAAATCAGTCATTTGAAGGAAGTTGTCAGAAGATCAGCTGAAACTGATATGACCTTGTGTTGTCTCAGATCTGAAGGCTGAATAATTGTGTGGTTGACCTAATCATACAAAAATGTTAACATTAATGACTAATAGAAATTCCCCACTTAAAGAAAACATCTGCATGTTCCAAAATTCAAATGTTTGGAGATTCCCAGTTAGGACCATCTCTGAAAAACAATTTCCCTGAATTCAAAACTGTCTTGGTGTTTAACAATTATTTACATTACAGCTGGTGTTTAGTTAACCGTACTTTCTTTTAAGCTATCTGGTGGGATCCAATTCAGGCCACATTGGAGGATTTCTGTCTATCTCAACCTGCTATTTAAAAATGGTCCTTTTGACTATTTCTTTCATATAACACCAGCAGTGAGAGTCCACTCTCAACTGAAGATGCAATAAAAGGGAGAGGGCATGGGAAGACAGATGGAAAACAGATTTTCCTTGGAAAAAGAGCAAGAGTTGACTCGCTCCCAATCTATAAAATACCTCTTTGGGGAGACAATTTTGGATATGAGAGAGTTTTATCCAGAAGGTGAAGACATAGGGATGTATCACCTCAGGAGAAGACTGATTCTACAGCAAGGAAGGTAATTCCCATTCTCACAATTCACACACTGCTCCTGGATTGCAGTAAAATTGTTTCATTTGGATGTGGGAAGCCATACACCTTGTTCTTTTTCAGATTCATCTTAGTGCCCTTTAGCACTAGATGAGCTATCCATGGGGAGAGAAAAGAGGAGGGAGAGTATTACTCAAATGAAGGATGAAGCTCTTGGCTACAGATTTGAAAGTGATTACAGGAAGAAGCCGTCACCAAGAAAATGCAAACTTTGAAATGTATCTGATGTGGCTCCTTGCCAGCCAGAGGGGCAGAAGCCACACGAACCACCAGTGGAGCCCTGTTGTGTCCTAGGGATTGGTCTCCTTCTCCGTTCCATTTATGCTTAGTATAGTGGTCTTTGTTGAGCTGTAGCTTTGATAGAGCTGCTTTGCATCTGTTCAGGAGCTCTTGGCACATGCATAAGGCAATTTAAGATCACTTACCCTGTTGGTACCTAAAGAAGATTCCCTGCATGCTGGTCCTTTCACTCTTCTGTCTTTTCTCTTGAAGAGTCTGTTAAATCACGATTGGAAACATCCACTGGAAGATTTTCAGTTCACGTATGATTAGGTATTTTTTCACCAAGCTGCAGTTCTGTTTGCCTGTAATTTACTAACATCATTCAGAGACCACGTATGATGAATCAATGCACTCTGCTTGCACTGGTGTTGTCATATCTCTCATGCTTTCCTGGGTTGTATGCTGCAGTCAGATGTAAACTATTGTGCCTGATCCAGGGAAGTCCTCTGGTTTGTGTGATGCATGAGGCTAGGGTAGGTTGCCACAGTGGTCTGTTTGGCTATGACCTATGAAACAAAGAAATCTTCTAAATGAAAGGCTGACAGTGGAAATTTTTGGCTAAAAAGGGATAGCAGAAGTCCTTTCCCACTGACGTCTTTGAGATCTTGGTGACAGAGCAGGACGTACAGGGCAAGGGGTAAAGGCATGGAAATGGAGAGTAAGTGCTCCATCAAAATGCTCTGGCTGAGCCTGGAAGCATGTCTTGAGCCTGTCTGAAGTTGGAACAAAAGAGATCTCATGGGGTAAGCACAGCTGTTTACCCAAAGCATGTGAGTCAGCCATGGACAGGACTGGTGCCATGGGCAAGCATGGCCAGGACGAGCAGGGAAAGAAAAACTTGGTGCATGCAGCCAGAGCACTCCTTCCTAACACCAAAATACTTCATCCCAGTTCATGGTCACTCTGATGTGGCCAAACCCCTGCACACCAAATTATTTGGGAATGATTTTTGGACCGCTCCATATATTTGCACAACCGAAGTGCTAAGAAGACACACAGCAACTAAAGCAGAACTGCTGCTATAGCCTGTCCATAACATGTGAGATGGGATTCAGCAAATTCAAATAGCTCCTTCGTCATGCAAACTGCAGCCTATCTCTGGGCAAAGAGACTAGGTCAATCACACATGCTCTGGTGCTAATTATTTACTTCATTCCCATGTTGTGGCAAAGAAGGACAGGCTAAAGCAAAAGAGGGCTCCAGGACATTGAAAACCATTGGATACCCTGGAACAAATTGAGATCAGGAAATACAAGGACAACCTGTGGATCAAAGGGTATGAATCCAGGTTCCCAGATAAAGGGGTGATTATGTGAGCAGTTAAGGAGGGATTAGAATCGTAGGTGATAATAGTAAGCAGCTGGAAAGGGAGGCCATAAAGAGCCAGAAATAAAATAAAAGACAGGTGGACAAAAAGAACAGATGAGAGAGGTGTGATGGGAATCCTACCCCAATTAAAAATATGAAACAAAGTGCTCTGGTGCACCTCATGTTCATATAAAAGTATGAAATGAGGCACCCTGTGAGGTGCTCTGACTCCAGGTGATACCCTGGCTTCTTCCACATCTTCCTGGGTTCTGATTTGGGCAGGAGACTATGTTCCCTGGAAAAGGGATCCTCTTAAGAGGTGCCTGTGTGATAAGTGAAGTCTTCGAAGTGTTACTGAAATGCCACTCCTGTTTCATAGGACTGTGGTCAGGCAGACAACCATTCTAGATGCCTCCAGCTTTTCCTTCATATATGATGTTTCTTTCTTAGCCAGAACGTGAGTGTGTTGAGCTGGAAGGAAAAAGCCTCACAGATTTTGTGAAAAACACTGAACATCCTGTGCCAGGAGCCAGTTTTCACCTTTGCTGCAGGCTTGTAGCTGGGATTCAACCAGGAGACTTTATAGCTCATACCGAGAGTCATGGTTGCTTGCTCATCTTTCAATGTGTTTTAGGTCTACAAGACCTGGGTCTAAGTTCTGTGGCTGACCTGCCTGTAGATCCATTGCAAAGGGTGACTCTTACAGGAAAGTTGAGCTAGTCTAGCCTTTCAGCAAAGTTTTTCATTCTTACGTGGCTAGTTCACACTTAAGGTTCAGCAAAATGGCTTTCACATGCATGCTGGACCCATCTTTGCACTGAAAAACTAGAGCTCCGCTATTTCCAATTCTGGTTCTTTGTAACTTTTACTTGGAGTCCTTGTATTTCCTTTTCACTGCTCAGGAAACTCTTTGAAGCTAAAGACAATAGCACATGGCAGAAAGGAAGGAGTAAAGCCAAGTTAACTTAAATTTGCTTTTATTCCTTACTTTAGAATAAGAAGCTATCCCAAGCCCTTTGTATTGATGCATGACCCGATCTCTTTGCTATAGCTCTCCTCTTTTTATTCCTCCTGCAAGAACCATCACATTTATGTATGAAAAACCAAATTATATGTTTAGAACATGAAGAAGGCAAGGATGTGTCCTGAGACTTCCAGCCTTAGTTTGGGGGTTTTCAGAGCTGTGACACCTATCAATCAGGAGCCTGGTGAAGAAGAGGAGGCAAACTCATAGTAGGAGTTGCACCACTTTCTCACCACTTGTGCACAGGCCACCTTCCCATAAAGGCAGAAGGAAGGCTAGGATCAACCACCCATCAGCTAGGATGTGGGCAAGTGGGGCTGGAGTTTGGAGGATTTTGTGAACATTTTGTCTGGCACAGCTGCTTCTCCTTGTTGCCAATGAAAATCCCTTGCTTTTTACAGCTTCCCGCCTTGTCTCATCCCCTGCACAACTCCTGCTGGAAAAGTTAAAATGCCAGCATTCTGGAGGCTTTATTTGCTGTCCTTTCATGTGCAGGGCCGGTGCGTTGGTTTTTTTTTTTAACGTTTTCCTGGTCATACCTTCCCTTGCTTTTTCTAGCCAGTGACTACTTGCCAAAAGGACCTTTTTAATAGCTAAATAATTGAACTGTTGCAGTTGGAGCTGCCTCAAAATCTCAGTGAATTTTAAAGGGAGAATCTTAAGACAACTGGGGAATAATAATATATCTTTTGAAGCCAGAGGAAAATCTGTGGAATCCTGAAGTTATTTCTCCTTCTCCACCCTGTAAACAGTTCCTAAAATGTTCTCCTAAGCTAAACTGAAGCCCCACATTTGTAACCAACCTTCTTGTCACTGTGAATGCCCATGATAGAGTAGGAAACTATGTAGTAAATAACAAGCTTATGGTTTGAAAGAGACTAATGTAAACAGTGGGAGAGAGCTTGAAGTTGAAGAGAGTGTCTCCCTGATCAGGTCTTCTGCTGGAAGCCTGATGAGTTGGAGAGGGAGGGGGCAATTGTCCCATTTCTTTTACGTGAACAAATAAATGTGAGTTCCAAGTAGGGGGAATGGTCCAGTGATGCTGGTTTGGGATTTGGGAGATCACAGCTCACTTTGCAGCTCTTCCAGAACTTCCCAGTGTGAATTTAGGCTAGCATCCAAGATGTGACAATTCAGCTAAAGATACTCTTCATGCAAGAAACTTGCATCCAGTGGAGCAGGGTCACCCACGGCTCATGAGAGGAGTCTCTTCTGCTGGGTCCCTTCAACTTTTTTAAAAGAAAAGAAAAAAAAAACAAAATAAAAATGTAGCAGGGACACTAAATTTCCAGGCCTCCAGTCTCTTGTGATTTTTAAAATTGTTCTTACTGCTTTGCTTCCCCTTAAAATGTTTCAGGCAGCCCTCGAAAGTGGTGGCTGAAAGGGTCCAGAGAGAGAGGCTGGGAGTGATTCACTGTTGCACTTTTTCAGTTTGGATATAAAAAAGGTGACTGATTTTTTAGAGGGTACATCTGCCTATTTCCAGCTCTGTGCAGGAAGCCAGGACCAGGGGTCCAAGGTAGCTTTCCTTTAGCTCTTGCACCATGACTAATGTAGATTCAACTAGCCACATCTGCTGTCAGTTGCATCTGTCCAGCTGTTATGCTGAAATCAGTGCTTTTCCTCTTGTTTTATGTTTAGACTAACGCTTAAGTCCAACAGGACTATTTGGCTTGTCCCAGCTGGTGCTTTGGCATGTTTTGGACACTCTTTTTCCTACTGATTATATCAAGAAGTAATTGTCTTCTGTATCTACAATGGGTTTTGATAATTTATTCCTAAATGTGGGGTTTGCTTTTGCTATCCCACTGGAGCTGCCACAAAAGGCGCAGAGAGCAGGAGGGAGGTAAATCTCTTCTGGTTTTATCTGAACATTTCCTCAGGTCTGTGTAAAGTAGGGCTGAATTCCTGGGCTCGATTCATTGCTCATTAATATCAGTGCTAGTATCTCTGTTGGGTTTAACTTGTACTGTCCAGGTCTGGCTTCCCTCAGTGATGGATGCACAGGCTGCAGCAATGAAATGTATTGCCCTGCAGCAGCTGCCTCTTCCACCAGCTCCCTAGCTGCAGTCGAGGTTTTGTAAGCAAAAAAAGGAAGGAAAATATTACAGCCACTTGTCCTGTGCTGCAGAAGGACCTTTCCTTTCTTTCTTGCAGTTCTTCAGTCTGTCCAGTCATCACAATCCTCTGCAAGAATGCACTGGTCAGTCTCACCAGAGAAATACAAGGGAAGAGTTACAGTGAACAGTGACCTCATGCAAGGAGAAAGAAAATTATGCTGGAAGGGTGGTTTGGACAAAAGCAGGACTGTGAGAAATGAAAGTAGGGGTTAAGGGTCAGGCCTGAATAGCCATGAAACTTATCCCAAATTTTTCTCATGCTTCATCCATATGTTTCCAGTTTGACTCCCTGATGTTTCTGGTGCAATTCTCACCTTGCAGTCCCAGCTCTGCCAGTCCCTTCGAATGGCAACAGCAAGTGAAGCAACTGTCCGCATACACTCAAGCATGTTAAAGTGAATAAAAACAGGTACATCCCTTTTTTTCTGGTTGAAAGGAGGAGTATGGGAGGAAGGCGCTTAGTACAGGCTCTGAGCTGTGAGACCTTGGGAACAGGCAGCTTCATATCTGTGGCACATACTGAAGCCATTTTCCCCAGGTGATGAGGTAGATAGATAGCACCTGACAGACTGGGGCTTGCTCTCTTCATTTTGTTTTATACTCAGTTTTTAAAAGCGTGGTGGCTGACAGCGTGTGTACGCACACTCAGGTAGGACACCTGGCTTCTCTGCTGGGAAACTCTTAGATGCAAACAGCTGGAGAAGCTGTCAGAGGGAGTCTTACTCCAGGGATGAAGTTTGACTGTGGTCGAGGTACACAGAGCAAATGGCATTTAGGCATCTGCTGGCCTAATCGCTTCACTTCCCTGTGTCCTCTCCACATCCCCCCAACCTGCAGTCAGTCTGGGAGACATATGAAGCATATTGCTGTGAGGTTTTAAAATACTTGGCAGTGAGGGAAGTGTTGGGTGAAAGATAAAGCCAGAGGTACCTTTTGTGTGGCAGGAGCCAGAGATTATTGCAGGTTTGGAGTTCTTGGGCAAGGATTTTGCAAGAAAATCTGTTTTGCAACTTTTTTTTTTATTGTTTCCTCTGTAGACAACATGCTTAGCTGGCTCATTACAGCATTTACCAAGAATTTGTTCTAGGACAGTATTAATTAATTTGACTGTCAACATGCCGGTTTTCTACCACAGTTCTGTTTCATGGTCTCCCATTGGGAAAAAGACATCTGCCCAGGAGCAAATGCTTACCGTGACAGGCAAGCTGCAGTCTCCTTTTCCCCAGAATCTACATTTATTTTAGGGATGAAAAGATGTTTCCAATGCTTTTACAAGGGCTTTAACCTAGAATTTTTTGGAAGTGGTTGCAGTTTGGGACACTTGTGTATGCCAGCAGCAAATGTCATTTTGGTTACCCTTTGTTCTGATTGAGAGAGGACCCAGGGCAGTCACTGGAGAAAGTATTTGAGAGAAAACAGTAGAGGTCATTCAGCTTTGATCATCCTTTCAAGTGACGTGGCTGAGAATAAACCAAGGCACAGCAAAAAGCAACAGTCAGTGTCTGGGAGACAGAAGAGCATTGGGTCAGCTGGCAAGGCTTTGATGGGCTTTACCAAGGAGTCATGAGGAGGACAGCATTTCTCTTTTCATGGGTGAGAGACAAAGCCAAATGCAGGACACAAGAAGTCTGTGAGTTTGCCTTCAGCCTTCTTCGTCTCTGAAAAGACAAACTTGCGAATTAGAGCAGTGCCAAGAAAACGGGCGCTGTAGTTTTCAGTAGGGATGAATGGGCAGGAGCAGAGGTGAGGGACCACTAGCTGTGCCTGAAGGACAAGCCTACTGTGCAGGATAGTGTCTCTGACATCTGGGGCAGGGTATTCATGCTACAGTTGCTTCTCTCTTTTTCCCTTTCCTAAACTTGAGCGTGTGAGGGCTCCTGATCAAAATGTTCTCCAGCAATTTGTGTCTTGACCTCAAGCTTTCCAGTGTACCAAAGGGAGGGCCATGTGCGTCATCCCTGCTTGACTCTGTGCATACACCAGCCAAGTAGGCTCCTCAGGAGAACGATACATCACAGTCAAAGTGGTATGAGGAGGTAGGAAAGCGAGTCTCTGCTTTGCTCCTGCTTTCTTGTGTGACTGCAGTCAAGTCAGAGAGGGATTTTCCAAACCATTCTTTGCCAGGTTTCTGCAGCTGTGTCCTTCCAAAAATGCTACTCCTAATGTGTCTGCTTTTGCTCTCTATCTACAAACAGAAATACTTTGTCTCCTATCTTGAATTGAAGCTCTTCACAGCTTCAGAGTACTCTTGCTCTGTGTCTGGACAGCTCCCAACAACATGGGTCCTCACTGGAGCTGGGGCTTCCCTGTGATTTTCTTACTATTACGTGCAACCGGGAGTGTCCTGGTTTTCTTCAGCTGTGCTGAGGAGCGGAGGCTGCAGCTCGGCATGCTTGTGACTCATGGTCCTTTTTGCATTTGGATCTGATAGCATGGATGAGTGGGTCTTTGGGGATAGTGCCCATTTTAGGTCATTGTGCTAGAGTGCCCTAGATGTACTGTGGCTGTGTACAGATGTTGCATGCAAGTCTGGATATGTTTTTGAGCCTGACAGATGCCTGGTAGCAGCTGTCCCTGTGATGGGACCTGTGATGGAAATCTGGAATGAAAGGCTAAAAGTCACTAATTCTACCCAGTCTAAACTTAATGGAGGGGAAAGAGGACATTTCAGAATTTCCTCACACTGATGGGTAACCCTGCAGTGATCAAGCTTCCTGTCCTTTTCCAAATTTTCTCCTTAAAACAGGTCCTTGGCAAGATACCAGTGAAGTGTAATTAACACAACTGCTGCTGATACCTGGGTTTGTTACCTGTCGGGTTTTGGCTGGCCATCATTGTCTCTTTTCCACTTTTCCCCCTCCATTTTTCTTGCATCTTCCCACATGTCTTGGACTATGAATGCCCTGGGGCTGGGACCAATTGATGTGTTTGTACACCTTCTGCCACCATGGCCTAAGCTTCCAGGTATCACCAACTACAGGCAGCAGATAATGGTTATCTGTTGACCAGAGCACTGGAGGAGAAGGGAGGTGCAAGGGGCACATTAAATGTTTGCTGTTCTGTTGAGTTCCTTGTCCATATCCTAGAAGCTGTGGGACATCTGTCAGAAAAGCTTTATTTAACCTAAATATCATTCAATCCCAGTCTTCACCCAAGTATCCCACTTCTTTTTCACTGCACATACTCTTTAACCCAGCTCTTCTGAAGTGTACTCTCTTGCCACATATGACTTGCATTAGCTCTAATGAGAACTATCCATGCAAATCTCCCACTCAGCTAACAGTGACGGTTCCTGGTTGACAAGCTAATCTCATCCATGTGGAGAGCTTTTCAATTAGGTGACTTTATAGGTCAGTAAAATTAAAACTCGTTAACTTAAAAAAAAAAAGTTTAATACTTTATTTGTGGACAGCAGGCCTAGCGCTTGCAAATGGTAACTGCTGCACAGTGTTTGATGGTCCAGGATAGACCTGTCAGTAGAGACAGGTAAAGTGATTAAGGGAGGAAGATCCTAGAGATGACATTCAGAAATGCACAGCACTATTGCTGACTTTTTTAGGAGCAGAAAAGATTCAAGTATCTTCGTATAGCAAATATCTTCCTTTATGGGTATGTTTG
The DNA here is from genome assembly GCF_000737465.1 of Haliaeetus leucocephalus. Lineage (NCBI taxonomy): Eukaryota > Metazoa > Chordata > Aves > Accipitriformes > Accipitridae > Haliaeetus > Haliaeetus leucocephalus. The sequence goes on along the minus strand of NW_010973023.1, from coordinate 2,049,840 downwards.
CATGGACTTCTTGCATCTCCTGCTGCATGCAGTTCCATAATGATCAGACGTGGTCCTTAGGGATGTTGCACTCAATACTCAGGATGGTCTGGTAGACTCAGGATTGAAAGCAAGATTCAGAATCAGATGTAAGTATTGGCAAGATATTCTCCAAGATGCAAAAAAAGGTGTTTAATATTGCACAGAAGGCCACAGTTCCTGTCTTCTGTGGATTTTCTGTTCTTAAAAACTTTGGGACTTTGAGATGGCATGGAAGTTGTAAATGACCATGTAAGCAAGCAAGCAGAAACCATGCTGGGAACTGCTATAAGAATAATGAGTTGATGTGACCCAGGACCTGTACGTGTTCACCTTTATTATTTCTGCAAAACTCTGGGTGTTTTCCTCTTTTTCTTACAGATGAGGGATGCAGACTTGGAGCTTTAGGCTGAAATTTAGTGGAATTCAGGTATTCTGAACCCAAAATCACTCTCTTGGCAACTATTGCACAGCTGCAACCAATGTATGAAGTGCCTTTTCAGATTCCTCCTGCATCTGATTTTTCCTTTTTGGTGGCTTTGCAGCCACAACTGTTTGACAAGGCTGAGCAGCTTGATGCTTAACTTACTCCCTTAATCAACAGAAATGTGGAAAGTGGGTATTTCTGAAAAGTCACTGGGCAGTGTCAGGCTAAAGATCCACTTCTTCCCCCAACTCTAGCCAACAGTTCTTGCTGAAAGATACCTCTCCCTCTGGGCATGCAGGTGGATTTAGGCAGGCCATGTCTTCCAGCCATGCCCAGCACGCTTGGCAGGCGTACCCAGATCTCAGCCAGGCACAAGAATCCACATGCAATGATGGTGTGCAAGATGCCAAACTCTTACCAGGTAAGGAGTGAGAAAATGCAACAGAAGCGCAGCCCAACTCTTACCACAAGCCCACCATCATGTTACTGTACAGGCTGTGTGTGTGTGTTGCCGTTATGGTATATGGCCCACCAAATGTGTCTGAAAAGCCTGCTTGGTCCCTGGCAAAGGGATGTTCCCAGACGTGCTGCAGAGACTTTGCCCATTGTGTAATGTGTACAGCATTTTTTTTGCTTTGTTCCAGAGAGGAACATTTCACCCACGATTACTTGGACACATTGCAAAAAAATAAAGCATTGCATTATGAGAAAGGGAGCCGCTCCTTTAGAAAAAATAATGCAAAAAGTCATGTAAAATGTGAAATAAATATAAAAGAAAAGAAACCCTGTACAAGAGCCAGCTGCATGAAAATCCCCATAAATTGTGAAGATTTCAGCACTGCGATGAAGTCATGCAATCAGGAAGATTGTGGTGTCTTGAGGAATGATGCAGCCCAACTTGCGGCCCACATGTAGCTTGCCTGCCCTTTGTCACGGCAACAGAACAGGCTAGGTAAACCTTGTGGCCATCAGATTCCCCCAGCCTGAGTCCCTCACCCCACATCTTGGCTGCCTGTAGCATGCAGGGGATGGGGATAAAGCTGGATGGGGTCAGGCAGGAAAGAGAATGCAAAGCCAGGCAGGCATGGCTGTCCTGACAGTTTTTCTGAGAAATAGAAAGAGCAATTCAAGTTTTTTGCATTGTTTCTTACTGCAACACTCACCATGGCTAATTAAGATTACAGCTCTGATTATGACCCTGCAGCTCTGACCTCGTAGTGCAGAGAAAGACCCTACATTCTTTGCACCTCCATCCTCTTTCCAGGAGAGGTATCCATTCCTAGGTGCCAAGAAGGGACTTTTCTGGTCTCTTGGCATCCCTGGGAATCCCTCTGTGCCCGCACAGCACCAGGATTTTGACCCAGGCCAAGGTATGCCTACTGAAGCACTGCAGATGCTTTTGATACCCCAGGAAAGGCTTGATTCTTGTGTGTCTGTGTATACACTGTGCCACATCGCTTATGGAAAAGTCAAATGTGACTCCCACAACCACAGAGGGCTTCAGAGAGGGCTAAGGATCTGCTGACCTAAGTCAAGCATAGATCAGAGAGGCCACCGAGGTCACAGGAAGCTAGCACAGATGGTGCCAAGTGGTGGGGACAGAGTGACGCGCTCAAAAAGTACCATCCAGTTGCTTCCCAGCCACCTCCTCATGGTGATGTGAATTTCTCCGTTTCAATAAAACTCCAAATTTCTTCACAGAAATACTTCCAGCCCCTGGTCAGAGGGCTGTGCATTGTTTGCTTTGATTTTGTTTGTGGTTTTCTTACGGTGGAGGCTCACTGGCTGCTCAGAGGTCTGGCTCGATGGTCTTCATATTTTTCAAAACCACTTGACCTTAGCTGCAGTTAATTTGTGGGGCTGATGAACAGCAGGCCTCCCAACTGCTGTCCTCAATCAGTGACAAACAGGGACAGCGAGCCCTTCTCTCACCCTGCAAGGGGAATCAGTGCCCCGCAAAGTCATGAGGTTTGTGGAAGAAGGAAGCTGATGCTACGCTACCATGTATTAGGAACAGAGATTTTTTTTCCCAGAAATATCCAAACACTTAGACAGCTCGACAGCAGCTCAACACTTCTGGTGCAGTGAGATTTCACAGCATCAAAATCAGATAAAACAGCTCTTCCAGGAGTTGTTTTAGTATTTCTGAACTGCATGTTACAAAAGCCACACTGGTGCAGAAGAATTTCAGCCTTCTGTATGGCTGCAGTGCTCACATAGGAAGGAGCCTTTATGAATTACAAGATGAAGGGAAGTATGAAGGAGCCCAAGGGTATTCCATGCACTTCTGATGTGTGAAGGCAACCAAAAACCAACCATTGCATGTTAATCCTTACCCCTATCTGATAAACTGTGTTATACGAGACATGATCAAAAAATAATTCTCCTCCTAATGGTGCAAGTTTTATCTTAATTCCCCTATACCCCGCTGACATATTGTGCTAATTACTTAGCACTATACGCTAATGCATGAAATTGCATTGCTGTTGCAGACTTACTGCAAGACCTATATTGTCTATCTTGATCTATATTGTATTGGAACCAGCTTCGCTTCAGTTTGCATTTGCATCCCTGATCAATTCTGAATGATGTTTCTATGTGCCTAGAAAAATCCCTGTTTGGGGAGAACTGAAACACATGTTTTAACTCTAAAAGTGTGCAGTGAACCCTTTTCAGATACAGATGCATCCTAAACAGTGTGAAAGGTATGCAGGCTTACATGGGGGCCAGGAGAATTCATGTGCTGAACAAATTTCACCTCAGAGTGAAGCTGATAATGCTGTTCTGGTAATGGTCTTCCTGAATGCATCTGCATTTTAAATGGTACAGCTGGTCCCAGGCCTTTTTTCACTGCCTCTTTAGCCACAGGGCCATACACTTTGCTACTGGTATTGCTCTTGAAACACTATGACTTTGCTCACTCAGCCCTCATGTTTTGAATCACTGTTGCTTGGGGGGGGGGGGGGGGGTTGTTTTTTTTTTCCCCTTCCCATTTTGGAAAAAAAACAAAAATTCTTTTTTTTTTT
>NW_010973023.1:1961757-2046359 GCF_000737465.1 Haliaeetus leucocephalus | reverse complement strand
CCTGTGTGGGGGGGGGGGGGGGGGGAAGTTGTTTTCCATTCCCTGAATGCTATTAGGAAAAATCACAAACTGTCTGATTATTATTTTTCTTTTTTTTTCAGTCCTAAAATGCTGAGAGTAATGAATGTGCTAAACCTCACACCACCAAAAATGCAAGGAAATAGAACATCTATTTATAAAAATAAAAACACAAATTGCCCCCAGCATTCACGCATCATTAGAAAGCTAAACCACAGCCCCAGAAATCAACCCCTTCGGTCTGAACATGCGCTCACCGCGTGGGGAGGGATGGGCCCACACAAAGCCTCTCTGTAAGGAGGTGCATGGAGGAGCAGCCGAGGCACTGCCGAACCTCTGCAGCATGAAAAACCCAGGAGGTGAACTAATCCCATGAAGACCAGGAAAGGTAATGAAGCAAAACCAAGAAGTTTGGGGAAAATCTCCCAGTTTTTGGCACTGGTGTTTTCACATATTATTTAGGGAAAAGGGAAGGAGGATGGCGGATGAAGGACAAGCTTCAGCTCTGGTGCAGGCTGCCTGGAGCCCCTAAGCACCTTCCTGGGGAGCTGCCAGATCCTGTGATGGATCCCACCTTGGACCAGCACTAGCCTGTTTGGAGGGATGATGCATGTTCACTCTCTGCTCAGCCTCCCAGCACTCCTCCCTTGCACCTTGGTCGAGCAGTCACTTGCCGAGCTTAAATGACACAAAAGGGATGATGCTGTTTGCATGTGCTCTGAGCTACCGCTCGTTTTTCTCTCCTGAAACTCAACGAGCAGAAGGGTTTCATCTGGCTATGATTCTGAAACTTGATTCAGATCAATTAAGCTTTTAAAAATACAGCCCTTATGGCTACTTCCGTTTGTTAGTGATAGAAGATTATATATGGTAATTAGGGAATGACTATAGCCTAAGCAAATATCCTTTTTTTGTGCCTAATGAAGCTTTTTGATGTCTTTTCAAAAGGATCTGCTACGAAAGGAAGAGCAACACCTGCTGAATGTGGCAGCAAGACAAAAGGGGTGGCAGAAGAAATAAAGCAAGAGCTCACAAGGCTGTATCTGCTTCAGAGAGCTTTAGCCATAGCCCCTGCAGCACTGTTGGTTCTGTCTCAGGAGCCTGAGCCCTTCAGTGGGCTGTAAAGCTGTCTGGATGGTAAAGCTGTCAGGTGCAGTAGGATCACAGCAGCTTCTACTTCCTAGTTTATATAAAGATGAAAGGAGATAATAGACACACACACATGCATATCAAAAGAGCAGATGATTGCATCCAATGGCCAGCACGGGCTGCTTCTTTCTTTGCTTTGCAAAGTAAGCCAAGATACAATTAAGGTCTAATGACAATTAGACCCCTAGGAGTAATAAAATAAGTAGGACTAATTCTCTGCTAGCAACTGCAGCTAAACTGGTATTAGACCTTCCCCAGGAAACAATCCCTTCTTTCCTTGCACTCTTCTTACTTTTATTTTTGTTTTGCCAGACTTAGCGGGGTTTTACTATTTTATCAATGAGAAGATGGACTTCTGTGCTCTTCAGTAAACTCACAAAAAAGAAACTGAAAACTGACATTTCTGTGAAAACTGTCTCAGGGAAAAAGAAGATGTTTTTCATTAAATGTTGTGAAATGAGAATTTTTTACCGTCTCCCTTTAAACATAGATCCTGTGGTCTCCCTCCTGATAGGAAGCAGTGTAAACATAGCCTTTTCCTTTCCTCAACTTGATCCTCTTCTTCACCGTGCCAGGATCGCTCCGGCAAATACCCAGGGTGAGAGATCCAGGGTTTGCTCAACTCACAGAGAGCATTTAGACCAAAGTGAAGCTCTTTGAGAATGCCACCCACAAGGGATGCAGCTTGCGTATATTTGCAGAAAATCTGAGCAGGTCCTTGAGCCAGTCTGTCAATGTGGTCTGTTGATGGCATCTCTAGCTGCATCTTTTAAGGTCTAGATGATCTTTTAAGGTATGTATGCTAACATGTTTGCAAAGGAAAAGGACAAAGGCATGCTGAGTATGCTCCTTCACATGGTGACTGGTCAGTGCTCCAGCAGCATCGGTGGTGCTCTGTCCTGACCAAGCGAGTGCAGTCCTGTGATTTATGATCCTAAACATGCCCAGCATGGGGGGAGAAAGGCCAGCTGCTAGCTCACCATGGGATAACCACACAGGAAGGGCCAAAGTGATGAGTTTGTGTCCAGCAAATTTACAGCGTGGTTGTTTTCCAGATGTTTGTAAAGTGCCTGGTACTGCCCCCAGTGCTGCAACATGAGGCTAAAAGGCAGATGCAGTGATGAGGTCTGGCTGCCAGGGGCAGATAGGCACGTTCCAACGCTTGTGGGCCAGTGCCACAGATGACACTGCTGCTTGACTCTTCCTCCATCTGCCTCTTGCTGCCTGAGGTCCTGCTGGGACAGGCAGGAGGGTGAGAAAAGAATGCCATTAAATTCGTCCTGCCACAAACCTCCTGATTGCAAAACGACCAATGAAAGCACAGCCAAGCTGCAGGAACAGCAAACTGCTCTGTGCCTCGTGCACACCCAGAAAGCTTAAAATCCCTGGGCATTGTGAGAGAGATGCTCTGGCTCTCTTCAGCAGCCAGACCACGTTTTCTTTGATCCCCATTACTCCAGCTTTTACATCCTGAAATGCTTTGGTCCAACCCTCCTCCAGCAAAGGTCTCATGCCTTGGTCAAGAAGAGGTTGCAAGTTTCTGGTCTTAACTGTCACATCGATAGTCTGGGTGGCTGCAGGCAGCTCCAGTCATCTCTGCCTCTGCATCTGGCTGTAGAGAGGATAAGGAAACCCTCACCTCTCTGGTGGAGCTGAAGTCTGGCTGCTTGGAAAGCCCACGGCTCGCAGGTGGGAGGTGATGGCAAGCCAGAGACCGCTGTTGTTTACTCACCCATCTCTTCCTTTCAGCCTGTTTACAGTAGAGCTAATCCATGCTTGCAAAGTGAAGGCAGGACGCTCAGAGCTGTCAGCACATGCAGTTCCCAAACCCATGAATCAATCATCATGAGTCCCAAACATAAGCATAAAATATCTCAGACAAACTCAATTTTCCAGTTTTGAAACAAGGACCTTTTTTTTTTTTCATTTTACCATTTTAAGTCTAAGATTTAGTGCTAACAGGCTTAACTTGTAAAGTAACTGGCAAATCTTGAAAGAATTGTGGTTTTCTCCTTCCCAAAGGACATTGCAAGTGACATGGTTTTTCGCTTTAGTGATAGATGGTACTTGCAGGCAAGTATTTAGATATCTAAGTACTAAAGCAGCCACAGGTCTGGTTCCTATCAATAATACATTTTGTCACACAGAAATTGAAACAGCATGGATACCACACATAGAAATAGAAGGGAGAATTATACATAAAATTAATTTTCCCCATAAAGGCACGTAGTTTCAGCTGTCTCAGTTCACAGGAGAGTCAGTGGATGTTCATTTCCTGGGGATTGCCTGCCCTTAAGTTTTACCTTTGATTTTGGGTATCAGTGAACAGGGTTTTTCAAAGCAGCACATGGGTGGAGCCACACGATTGCAATGACATTAGAAAAAAAACCAAAACAAAATAAAACACCAACCCCCCACACCCACAAGCTAAACTAATGGAGTTGATTTGATTAAAATGTTTTTAAACTGAAGCCTAGGACCAAGATGAGTAATGAGATGTGAAAGCAGGCAAGTGACCCGTGCCCTTGAGTGGCAGGGGAAGTATTTCACCCAGCTCAAGGTACCATTGAGATCTTCCTCGCCAAGCCTTCAGTGCAGTAACAGGAGTTAATGGCCCCCTAGCTATCCTTTGGGCAGTGGAAAAGCAGTAATTGCTCCTCACTGCAGAGGGGATTATCAGGTTCTAGGACTAGTCACCACTCCCTCCCTTTTCAAGTCTTTCTGGAGTCCATAAATTAAGAGTAATTTTAGTTATCTGGGCAGAAATGCACTGAACTGCTCTATTCTCAAAGTAGTTATTTCCCTGAATAAATGCATCTGAAGGACACAGTGTCTGCTCTGTGCACAAACATCCAAGGATTGTATTGTGGTGTACTGGACCTATCTGAAGTCCCAGTGAACAAGGACTTCTGGGATGAGCATCCAACCAAGGTCAAATGATTTTCCAGGGAAACTCCTGGTTTTCTCCATGCATCCAAAGAATCTGGCAGACCTCAAAGAAGAGTTGTCATTTTGGGGATGCCTCATGTCAAAGCTGTGGTGAAGCTTCTTTGAGTCCTCCCAAGAGCTCCCTGGAAAGCCCCATGGCCATAGGTAGGAAGAGACAACTTGTAGTAACAGGCATATAAAGGCAACATTGTGCTCCTCTGGATGACTCTTGCAGCACCTTGCAGCCTCATGTCCTTAAATCACCTTCTGGTTTCTTACTCAGATTGCTCCATGGCCCATGGTCTTCCTCTGGTATTAAATGTTCATTCCTCTGTGGGATCACAAGTTGGGTGTGGTGTGTCCTCATCATGCCCTGGATGTGCCTGAAGGAATGAGCCTTTCAAGGAATTTCGGATGAGCTCCTGGGACCCACCTGGCTTTTGTGAGGACATTTCTGTGCACACCAAAACCCAAACCAGCTGGTACAAGGAACTATTGAGTTCTGGATGCAGAGCTACCTGGAAAATAGTATTCACCAACAAAAGTGTAGCATTACATTTTCACTGAAATTTGTTTTCTTAATGAACAACAAATCTCTTACACAAAGAAGCAATACTTGATTTGACAAAATATTGTCCTTAAGAGTGTTAACTGGTGCTATTAAGGACATGTGTGGCCAGTATTTGCTTACCTTCTCTTAATTAACAAGGAATATTTCAAGATGTGTCACCCTTCCTAACTCTTTGGACATGATCTTTTTTCTTTCTTCTTGCCATATTTAGAAAAGACTTCTTGAATACTTTCAAGTTTTGTAAATTTCATCTAGTACAGTCATCCCATGGCTGCTCTGGATCTGAGGCTTTTCTGCCTTTAATTTGGAAGCAACTGTTGCTAAGGGACATTCATAAGGCTGATGAGATGGTTTCCCTTCAGACAAAGGGGTTACAGAGAGACCAGAGCCAGGCAGAGTCGCTCTGTACTATGCTCATGATAGAAAAAAATAATAATAAAAAAAAGAATTAGGAAGTCCAGCAACTTCAGTCCTGATTTTGAGAAGAATAAATTTAAGTCCCTTTCCTGCTATGAACTTTCTAGACAACTTTGGGCCAATTTCTCAGCATCTGCCATTGCTCCCCCACCTTGGAGTGGTGGTCAAAAGGCAAAGAGGGCTGATAAGGTTAAAACCAGCAGGTCCCATATAGTGCTTCTGCAACCCCAGTTGCCTGCCTTCACTGGACCAAAGGTCAAAAGCCAGTTCCAGCCTTTTCCTTTTTACTACACATTGATTTTTTCTGTCTGGCTCTGCAAAGACATCAGTCTGTGTCTAGGGCTAGATAACACCAGGCTTTTCGCTGGCCTTACAGGATTGCAGCTCGCCTGTGAAAGCTGGCCAAGTGAAAAACAGCCAATAATGCCTTTTTTGATTGGCTTAAGTCGGTATTTTTAACATTTCTATTTAAACAAAAGCTCAAAAATCAGAGCAGGTAATCGCAAATTTCAGCATCAAGTAAATTATTATAGCCATGCTATAAACCCATAGGGATTTGAGGAACAAAGTTATAGTGAATTCTGTGCCAGAGCTGGAACAAGGAGCCCTGGGCTTGCCTTTAGGAAAGAGTAAGCTGGGCACTGCTTTAAAAAAGCAGCCACTAGCATGGAACAAATTAAAAAGGGAAGCAGCAAACTCCTCTGGGATTCCATAATAATTTAAACATTCCTCTGGGACATCTGAAGTTTGGAAGAAAAGGGGGTGGTGGTGGTAAAAAAATGTTTCTAACTTATAAGGAATGTTAGCAATAAAAAGGGACCCATACGGGTGTGCCATACCCTGAATTAGTCAGAAAGCAGATGTGTACATCTGCAGCCTCAACTTTTTCCCCTTGTTTTCTCTTCTGTTTCCTTCTTCCCTCTCCTTCCTTTCCCTCGCTTTTACAGCAGTTACACCTGCATGATGGAAGGAACAGGGAGGGAGCTGCAAAGCTCAAAGCATTTGGTGTCTTAGGTCAGAGTACGGAACAATAGTGCCATAAATCAATTTGGGAGGGGAGCAAAGGCGGGGGGGGGGGGCTAATCCAAAAATAAACCATGTGTGAGTTTTATTTAGCTCTGCTGTTGCTGAAGGGAGTTCACAACAGGGTAGAAATTATGCAGTTTGGGGGGGGGTGCCTCTTTCTCTCCCCTCTCCAGCATGATGAGCTGTGGGTCATGCCCATAGGGTGCACAGGGTCCCCACCTGGCATTGTCCCTTTCCTCTCTGTGTTGCTTAAAACCCCTTGGAGGAGCCACTGGGAGATGCCAAGGGATCCTGGTGTCCACAGCAATTGTCTACTTTGGCCCAGAGCAGCATTTAGCTGACTACTTACCATGAAAATCACTTTGTCTCCACCCAAGGAGGCAGGTCATCTGCTGAAAAGCCTAATAAGCCAGTGGGAGCCAGGAACCTGAATCCCTCTTGCCCATGAGCTTTTAACATATCCTTGGCTTGCAGCTTGGGCAGGAAGTGATGGACGTTCGTTGCATGCAAGCGTGCATGCACATATGCATGTGTATGTGTTCAGGGGGAGAAGCTGAGGGGTCTTCTCAGCCTTTAACACCAAAGTGAAGAATGCTAGGTTTTTGGTTTATTAACGGAAGAAAAAGGGAAGAAATAAAAAAACCCAACTGCCCAAAGACCAAGTGTGACATAAGGAGCCTCGAGGCAACTTTCATCATGTTTTTAATGTGGTTTCCTTCATCTCCCTGGGCTCGCCTGTTTGCTAGAGCAGATTGTATTTAGATGATGTATTTACCAGATCAACAGGAGGATGCTCCCCCCCACCATCAGACCCCCTACCCCATAACTGAACCTAACAACAACAATAACAAAAAGATCCAATTCGTTCTTTAAAAATACAGTTCTGCAGCACTGTGTCATTTTGTTCTTGTGCTAATTCCAAAAAAGCATTTGGCCTCATTACTCATCTCTGGAGGGAGATGAGCACTGGTCTGATTCCTAAAAAACTTCTCAAGCCCTCAGAAGCGTGAAATTTCAATTTCAGCTTCAGAAGATTGCATGTTGGTCCCAAAAAGAAAAAAAATATGCTTCCTCATGCTGGAACAATGTTGGTGCTTTCCAGGTCAGGGTTTTGTCTGAAAAATAAATACAGCAGAGCAATCTTTCCCAGCATTAGCTAGGGCCCTCTTGTTCTTGTGTCTGGTGTGTGCAGCATGCATCCCGCATCTCAGCAGCCACTATCGAGGTCTCCCTGCAGAGGCTGGCTGTGGACATGCATGCACATTATTTTTCCTTTTCCCCTCATTAGGAAACAGTGATTCATTTGCAAACCGCTCCCATTGAAACTGGGCTTTTTATGTTGTATACCATGAGAGAGGGAAACTAGGAACAGTAGCTGTAACCTTGCAGAGAGACTGTTCTTCACACTTTGCTGTCTTAAATCTCTTATGATGTTTATAAACTTGTGGACCAACAGCTTTTGAACCAGTCCTATGGAATGATAATGCCTCAGCCTTCTCTTTCAGAAAGCTTAGTCAGTGGTAAAGGAATTTTGGAGCATTACGTTGATTTTGCAGATGCGAAAAGAGAGTTACAGAAATGGGGAGTGGAGAATGCAAAGAAAAGCAGTCTGAAACCAGAACCAAGGGCTTCCCAGCATTGATGCTGGGAAGCATTGTGAAGCAATCATATCTTGGAGGAGTTAAATGAGGGTCCCAATGGCCCATGATGGGATCCTTTGCCATTAAATCCCACCAGGGACTACATGGGTAGCAGCAGTGCTCTTCCCCCATTACAAGATGTCAAGTGGAGGGGAGTTGAGCAGGCCAAGGGTGCAGCAGAGCTTGCCTGTGTCTGTGGTCCAAGTTGTTCATTTTTAGCTCATGCTGGTAAGGATGCTATAGGTCGTCTCCAGAGGCTGATTGTTTTCCAATATAAGATTTCATTTCCAATGGACTCTCCATGATTTGATGGAGCTGGGGTGAAGCAAGGAGCTTTGTTTCTGCAGAAGGTAAAGGGAACCTCTTTCCATGTTGATTTCTTTTTAAGGCTACGTCAACACAGAAATGGGTTGATCTGGCCAGACTGCAAGACACGAACAGAAATTTTTGCCAGACTTTCAAAGGTGTGGGTGTCCTCAGCTTGGTAGATAAAGCCTCAGAGGATATGGGGGGCAGGGGGCACATTCAGACATGGGTGCGTAAGAACAACCTTCCTCATTTGGATTAGACAGTCCAGGTGTGTACTTCCCTGTGTTTTTTAACAGAGAGACTATTATTCAAGTATGAATAGGAAGAGGAGGAACTGGGGATACTTCGATCTAATTTGGGCAGTTACACACAGTATTGGACAGCTCTGGCTTTGAAAGATCTCCAGGACAGGTGTTTGTCCTGCTTTGAGCCCAGCTATGCTTTGCAAAGTCAGTGGTTTGGCTGAAGCTTATGAACAAATGATTTCACCTAAGCTAAAGTTTCATCCAAGATCTTTTCAGCCCAGCTTGCTTACTCCTTAGCCTTACAGCTAGAAAGCTTTGCCTTCACTTTTTAAAGTGACGAGCACCAGATAAGCCAGTGAGTAGAAGTATTTTCATTGATATATATGTGGAAGTCAGTAGGTTTGGTGTCACTTGCTTCTCTTTGTCCCAAGGGTGCTTGAGGAAGGAGCTGACCATAAGCCCACCTGGCTCATCTCCCTCCTGGTGAACTGCTGTGCACCTCCTACTCCACCACATTCCCCATTCCCCTGCCCTTGCTTTGCTAAGGAGGCCTTCTCCTTCTAGCCGTCACCTTGGTTCACCCTCTGCTGCTCTGTCCCCTACCAGCTGGCCCTCCTGAGGCACCACTGCCCCACTCCAGGGTGTCTCTCACCACTGAGTGCTCCTGGTAAGCACAAGCTAGTGACTGCTCTAGTTCTTGTGCTCAATGCAAACTGCAACAAGCAATTGATGAGAAATTGCAGACAAGTACAGGATGTCCCAGAAGTTAGCTTTGATGAGATTTTGGAAGCAAAATAAAGGGAATGTCCAGAGAAAGAGAAACAGATGTCCATCTGCCTGAGCTGTGTAAGCAGTCACAAAGTCAGGAAAATGTGCCACCACCAGCTTGCAGTATAATTGAAGCTCTCTTTGGTTACGAGCAAAGCTTTGCACCTTAACCCCCCAAAAAGACACACCCAAGGGTGCCAAAACCCCCAAGGAAAGCTCTGAAGCTCCAGCAATCATGCCAGTAGCAGGCATGTAGTATTTCAAGGCAATGCAGTGACGTGCAAAATGGGGAGAGTGCAGCCCCAGTGATGACTGCAATGATGAACACAGTGTCAGACAGTGCAAGCCCGCCTGCTGCCGAGACAAAATTTTTGGAATTTCCAGGCACAATTGACCCGTGTGAAGGTAACTGCCTGCAATAAATAAAACAGCATCGTTGTTTTTTAAATAGAAAGCAGATTATGATGTATGAGGCGTCAACTGTCACTGCAGTTGTGGCCCAAGTGTTGGAAATGCCATTATGGAAGTGCTCATAAAAGTTTGGCGGGGTTGGAAAACTCTGCCTGCTGTTGCTGTCCGCCTTCAAAGTCCCCTCCTTTTGCACATGGGAACCTGTTCTGCTATAAAACATATCAAGAAATACCTTGATGACTGAATAGGAAACCATGCTGTTAGTAAACACAGAAATCTTGAATGCAGCAGAGATAGATGTGCAGAGTCCCTGTCTGCTGCAGTTGCTCATGGGAGCTGAACCAGCAGCTTCCAAAGGTGGGTAAACCCTAAACTTCAGATGCAAAAGAAATGGCACTGCAAATGTTGGCATGAAGCAGAGAAACTAGTGGAGCAAATCCTTGTGCTCTGATCCCTGGAGAAAGATTCAGCAGCCCAGCTCCACTCTGCAATCCCACCCCAGGCATCACTCCGAGTGCCATAAGCAAGCATGCAGTCCCTGCATCTCCTCCTCCTGAGTGTTCATGGGGCTGTGCTCTGCACCACACTGTTGTCTGGGAGCATCATAGGGCTATGCAGAGCTAGTACGAGCTCTACTGTCTGACTGAGCAAGCAGAGAGTTATTGCCCTGCCCTTACCTTGCACATCCCTGCACAGTGACATAAAAAAAAACTGCAAGCAGCTTTTTGTTGCCAGGCCAAACAATATGCAAAGCTCCTTTGTAATCATCAGTATACCTTGGTCTGTAGCTCCTTTTGCAGTTCCTGCTCTGAGTTTTGGAGGACCTAACTGTTACCCCAGCTCTGCCAACAAAGATGGTGACTGTCACATTAAAAGGCACGGTTTTATGGGTCGACTCATGGGAGTAACACAGTAAGCAATGTGTCCCTGTATATTTTTCAGGCTGCTTTAAATCATGCTTCTGGAGCCAAATGATGCCTGAAATTGCATATTATAAGCCCAGCTTTCAGAGGGTTTTGGTTTGGTTTTCTCTAAGTGCAGGTCTAGTATCTTGACTTTCAAACTGGCTATTGCCTGTAATCAAGTGAGTGCCTTTTCTACCTCACCAGCCAATCTCAGCCTTCAAAATGTGCAATTCAAATGTCTGATTAAGGCCTGCGTGGCTGAATTCTGGGCTCCCAGTTCAAACGTGGAATACTGTCTATAAAATTTTTTATATCATCTACAGTAATATTAGAATCATATTCCCTTGACCATCCTTAGAAAAACAGTTCTTGACACACTACTGGGATAAAAGAAGGAGAACACATGGTATCAGTAAAATCTAAGTTAACATACCATTCCAAGCAATAACATTACACTATATAGTGTAGCAACAAGCCAAGAAGTAATAATTATTGGGAGTAAGCGGAATCAAGAATTGCCCCCAGTGTTGCATTACGCTCCTTCCAGTGGAAGAACCTCAGGCACACAGTATATAATAACCAGTCCCATTGTCAATATAAAAAGGTTGATACAACCTTATTTAAAATCTCTCTTTTCCCTGTTAAACAGAGTGCAGCAGCAATTTGTGCCAGGGCTGCTGAGCAGTTTCAAATGTGTCCGTGAGGTCAAGACCAATGGGTCTATTGCATTTCACGTGGTGCTTTTTCTTGTGATGGCAGTCCTCTTTGGCTGGCTGAGGTCCTCATCTCGGTCTCTGTTGCCTCTTCCCTGTGCACCCCAGGGACTTGTCCTGCTCCTCTGCTGCATTCCTCCACCAGGATCAGCTTGTGGAGCAGGAGATGAGTATCACCATGCCCTTCAAGAAAGGATGCTGCTCTTCATTGAAGTTCAGTATGGTTGAAGCCAGCAGAGGATATGCCCTGAAGACACTGCCTGGGACTTGAGGTGGGAACCAGGAGCGCTTGACCTTCTTTCTTGGCATGCAGTGGTGAGCAGGTAGGCATCTGTGTTGCACATCTCCCATCACCATCCACTCAGTTCCCCCAGTTCCTCCCCCACTCTTCAGCCCCACCTGGAAGGACTCCCATCCTCAACTGGCCACCCTGCAGACCTCTTTCCATCTCCATGAAGAGTAGCCCAACAAGCCCCTCTGTGAGCCCCCAGAGCCGGAGATAGAGAGCCCTGCCCCACCATGGCAGGGTGATTCAGCCAGCCCCCCCCTTTCCCCCTCCCCTCGCCATGAGTCATGATTTCCCCTAAGCATCCAAGTTGCAAAAGGGGATGAAACAGCACTGCTGGCCCATCCCCCAGCACAGCCTCCCTCCAGGAGACAAAACAGGGGGCTTGTGCCTCACCCCTGCTCTCCAGGGCCAAAAACCCTCTTCTTCCATAACCATGATGGATAACAGAGGTTTCTCCTCCCCTCTCACCTGCCCACACCCATCCTTGGTCTAGTCTACCCCTTTTTAAACTCCCACAACATTTTCCCCCCCCTGAAAAAGAAGAGTGGGGTTGTGTGGTGGGTGGCTGGGGGAAGCCAACACACATGCCAGGAATGCAGGGTCGGGTTTTGCAGGGTACAGCTTCAACTGCTTGGCAACTCCCCCCCCTCCATCATCCCCCTCCCGATTTGAGCCATGAAAAACAACTTCCTGTCAATAAACACGAACAAAAGCTTGGACGCATCTTCAAAGTGATGAGTTATGTCGAAAATATGTTTCGGAGCACTTTGAATGTTCCTGTAAACTGAAGGGAAATGATTGTTCATGGTGCTTTGGCGTTCAAGGAGAGTTTATAAATAACCACCGCAGGTCTGCATAAGTTAGTTTTGCCATGAGAAAAAATGCAACAAAACAAGGAGAGAGTGGAAGAAGAGAGGAGGAAGGCCTAAGAGGAGCAAGAAATAAAAATCAGGTCCAAAACCTGGGGAATGGCATGAATTTTAAAAGTTTAAAATTAGCTGGTGAACGCAGCATCACCCCCGTGCCCAGTGTGAGTTGGGTCTGCCTTTGGGAGAGTGTCTTCTCATTCATGGCCAGGCGCTGGGGGTGGTGGAGCAAGGCATGGATGCTGATGCTGGCCTCTGCACTGCCATTGCTGCATGGGACATGGAAGAAGGAAGAAAGCATACGGTTCCCATTGGTTTCCAAAAGTGGAAACATGTGCTGGAATCCCAGCCAGACGTGCTTCTTGTTATTTTAATGAGAAATTCCATAATTAGTGGCAAAAAATAAAAAGAAGCTACACTGCAAGTGAAAGAAAACCCCTCTCTCTCCTCTCCAGTGCATGATAGACGCATCAAAGAGATGTGGTGTTTTTACAAACATACATTACTTGACAGGCTATGATGTTCCTTAATCTGTTTGCTTGAGGGAATTAAAAAGAAACATAAAAAAAGCAACCAAATAAAAATGACAGATTTTTTTACTTAAACAGTCCTTGTCTTAAACAGGCAATGCGCTCCCCACCTGTAATTCATTTGTCAGCAGTTAAACATCATTACAACATTAACAGCCAATCTGAATGCAGAAGAGCTGGGCTTTGTACAGCTATAAACTACAGGACATCAAACTGTACTTTATGGAGTAGGGGCCAGTCAGAAGTGACCCCTTCTAAACTTTTACAATTCTCTGCATTCTTCTGATTATAGTAAAGATTTATTTGAACTTTGATATATATATGTATTAAAAAAGAGCATTTTATTAAAAACATTTCATCCCGGTTCTTTAGTGAAAGAGGAGAGAGAAGAAATACTGCAAGACGTCTTAAGCTGGTAGATTTTATTCATCTTGCGAAGTGGCCATGGATGGATTTGCTTGGATTCATGTTCAGAAATAAACACGTAGTATTGCATTACATCCCGTTTACACACTTTGTTCTCCAAACATGTTTGACATCTAATTGCACAACTCCTTGGCTAGCTGGTATAACACGCGAAGTCTTTGTAAGGGATTTGCTGAAAGCCAGCTTTTTGGAGGAGAAAAAGTTCTTTGGTGGCTGAGTGCTGACGGATGCCCTCTCTCACCTACTTTCTGTTTGCTCTTTCCCTAGAGCATCCATTGGTGCTGTTGGGGAAAGCGTTTAGCAATTCATGTCTTCTGCTCTCAGAAAAATCCTCTGAAAATCTAATTTATCGTTTCTCAACGTTTCAGCTTGCTGCAAAGAACATAGGGCTAATAACCGTGCGCCGTTTTCCAGGCAGTGTCAGAGCAAGTATGGGAAAGATATTAAGGTGGTGCTGCAAGCCAAGCCGTGCAGTCAGGAAAGAGGAAAATGCCTTAGGTTTTCCTCCTCTTTTCCAGGACCCTCATGTGTTGCTGTCATGCCTGGCTCAGCGCAGATGGCTGTATTTCAGCACTCAGCCGCGGACCCATGTAACAGAGAAAATGTCTCAATGCTGTGCAAGTCCTGCTTCACCTGCTAGGCAGCAATATTCCCCAAAGATGGTGGTGTTTTCCAGCAATACAAAATGGGATTTTACACACACACACACACACACACACACACCCCTGTATTATATGTATACACACACATTATTTTTTGCAGAAATACAAGTACAAGAAAAGGGTTAGGATGGGGCATCAGTGTTTGGTAGAGGCCTATCTTAGGTATGGCATGATGATGTCCAAGGACTGACATCATGTTGTCTGCAGTGGATTTTGGGAAACATCCCCTGAGCAGGGAGCTTGGTTTAGGGACAGATACAAGAAGCACCTAAGCCATAATTCCTGGGAAGCCCCCAGATCACAGCAATGGGCTTTTTGCAGGTTGTACACAGTGGAGAAGTGCTGATGAGAAAGATTTTTCCAAGGAAACTTGCCTCTTCCACAGATTTGCTGTTTCCCATGGGGAAGAAATGTGATTGTGCTGAAAACCTGCAGTGTTCTTCTTTTTATATTTTTTTTTTCTATTTTATTTTGAAGGGTGGGGGGAGATGAATCTGAAATGAAACACTTCATTTTGGTCAGTTTGACCTGACTGAGGAATATTTCATTCTTTTGATTGGATTGGTTTTAAATCAATTCAGAATACACTTCCACTTCCCTCAGGGAAAGTGCAGCTCTAGCTCTTTTTCTTTATTATGGCTGTGCTCTCAGGAGGACCTCAATGCCCAGGAGGCAAAGAGCAACTTTTGTGCTGGCTGAGTCCATGGGAGTAGTGTTAATCTAGGGGCATGGTTGCACGGTCCAAAGAAAAGCATCCAACAATTGGAAGATATAAAAAGGCCCAGCTTGCCCATATCTATTCTCAAGCTAGTTAGAGGGGCTACATGAGGAGTATGATAAAGAGAGGAACTATACAGAGATCCTTATCCCGAGCCTCTCTCTGCTGCCAGCCACCAGCAAGGTAGAGGTCATGCGCTCTCTTCACAAGACAAGGCCTGCAGGAAAATTAGGTTTCATAATGTAATGACTTGAAAGTTAGCATTTTGCAGTCATTTCAGCCCCTGTTCTGATCTTCAGCATTTCAAACCACCTACATGTCACATCAGTTCTGACATTTCTATATAATATAATAATTTTTTTCTGGACAACAGTCCTGGAGCCTTATCTGGAATTTCAACTTCTTGTGTCATTTCAAATCACAGAGCAAACACTGCAATGTCAGATGTTCCCCAGCGACAGAAGCTCAGAGTACTCTTTCCCTCTGGTTAATGTCTGGGCATGACATTCTGTGGCTGAGGTAGGGAAGGCAAAGAAAAGCTGGAATGAGCCAATAGTTGCTGATGTTTTGGTGCTGAAGAGCTCAGTGATCACTGCTTTGAATAGCTGGTCTTTTTTCTGTTTGTTGGCCAGCTCTCTCCAAATTTCTTTAGTTGTTTTCTTTAAAATGGTTCTGTTTTCCTCAGTAAAATTTAAAGCACAGAGCAAGCGGAGCAAGTTGTCTTTCTTCTATTCACATTTCTTTAGAAAGAACTGGTGTATTTTGAAATGGAAATGTCTTGTCCTAAAAATGCTGAAATCCAACCTATTTTCAAAAGCACTGTTCTCCTGGTTTTTTTGCAGTCCAAACAACTGAGAGGATGCTACATATGGTGCTGGCTAAAGCAAAACACATTAGGTTCTAGCAAATAGAATAACACAAAAAGAGTCATGAGGTTTTATTGTGAGTGAATAGGGCAGATTGGGGAACATTGCCCTGTTTTGTCCAGGATCCCTGGTTACTTACGCAGCTTCTGCAAGGTGCAATACAATTACACAGCGGAAAAGATGGTTTCTCTACCCAAGAATCTATGACATGCTTTCTGTGTGCATTTTACAAAGCTTTTGTATTGCCAGCATGGGTATCAAAGAGGTAACTCAAGACATGAAGCTCCCCTGTATGTTTTACTCAATGGATTTTCTAGAAGAAATGACAGTGCATGCTCCTGGTCTGCCTTCTGCCCCATCTCAGAGCAGGCATTGCTCTCCCACAGCAGGTAAGATATCTCCTGTAGATGTACATTGACTTTGCAATAAAGCCCCCAAAAGGCACAGCACACCTGGTTTCAGCATTTGCTCTGAACTTTGTTGCTGAACCTTGGCAAATCTTTCTGCAAACCTGATCCAAGTGTAGAGTAACCTCTGTGAGGAAAGATTTATTGCTTTGGACTGAAACCAGGCAGCATTTCATCATTTTGGAGCCCCTGATCTGCCTGTACTCTGGGCTGGGTTTGCTGTGGGGTTTTGGTGTTGTAGACCCACAGGATCATGCAGACTGGAAGGGACCTCCACATGTCACCTGCTCTAGCTTCCCCACCCAAAGTCTCAGGTACAATTTCTCTAGATGCACAAGGTTTCTCCTCTGGCTAGAGTCCTCCTCCTTCCTTCTGAGACTTTGGGTTTTGACAGGCTTTCTTCTTTCCTCTCCTTTTTAAATGTTCTTACCAGTTGCACAACAAATAAGTTCTAAAATCCTTGAATGTTTTTTAATGTTTACTGTAAGCTGGATTGAAGCCTTGATGACAATGATGTGTATAAAAGACCAGAGGAAACATGGAACAACAAGTTTCGTTACCATAACAAAGAATGATCCAATACCTTGAGGTCTAAAAATAGTCTCTCCCTATTAACCTCTCCATAGTATCTGCTCAAAGATTGCTGCTATTATTTTTTTAAGCATCATCAAGAGAAAGGAAGGAAGAATTAATCTATGCTACAGAGAGCAGAGTTTTGGCCTGAATGCCAGCTGGAGCAGTGAGCACACTAGGCAGGTCAAGAAGCTGGGCTGAGGAGTGGAAGGATGGTTTTACAGTTAAATATCTGGGCTGAGATATGGAAAGGCTCAGCTCTGTCCTTGGCTTTGCCCCGTGCTCCTCACACGGCATTGGACTGATCCTTTCTGCTTCTGATTCCTTCTGGGCTCTTTCTCCCCTAAACGTTTAGCAGAAGGCTGAGGGCATCTCTGTGCATAGGACTATTCCCAAAATACTCCTCCAAAATGTAGTCTTACTCCAGTCTTGCTAGTGTCAGAAACAAAAATCCAAGGAATCGCTTTTTAAGACCTCTGTCCCCACAGCCTGTCTGGCCTCATGGTCTCTGCAATGCTCACCAGCCTTTCTCAGTAGCTGGGAAATAGTTGGTTTTTTTTCTCCCCTTCTGAAATTTTTCAGTAAAACCAAGGACAGACCCCAAGCTATTGTGCTGTGTCCTTACTTTGCAGCTGGAATTTGATTGTTTGGGTTTTTTTCCCTCTGACAAAATACACAAAGTTGGGAAGGAAGGGGAGACCTAGATGGATGAAAGTTTCAGTTTTCGAAAAGGGCTGCCTACATCCAAACCTCTCCAGAGGTGTGCTGACCGAGAGTTTGCTGGCCCAGAGCCCCCATGAGAAATAGGACAAAGTGGCTGCCAAGGTATGGACAGCTTCAACTCCTTCCCTGGGCAGAAGGACTGATAATTGCGCTCTCATATTGATGTCTGCAGGCTACAGAGCTCTTGAGAAGCTGCTTTGGAAGAAGCCATAGTTCCATCCCACTGCTTTAACACACACACAGGGCTCAGGAGATGCATGTATTTTAAAGAACAAGCCTCCTTTTCTCCCTCTCTCATGAATAAATTGATTAGGTAAGCTTTCTGCTTTATTTTCTTCCAACATATGAATCTCTCTGTTGTTTTCTTTCCCCTTTTTTTCCCTGTAAACACACAAAGCAATTGGCAGAAGTGCTACTGGCATAATGTAATCACTGTCAATAGCAGTGTGCTCTTGAAACCACATCCCAGCTTGCAAAGCTGCCCAGGTGAATGTAAGGGCTCAGCGCAGGCACATTAAATGCACACATTCATTCAGCCACTGAACTAGCGAAGAGGTGGGATGTTGGGTCCCCAAGAGGTGACCAGAGCAATCCCTTCCATACCAGAGCACATAGAGCAGGGCTGGGGTCTTTGCCCACTTATTTTGGATATATCTGCTAAAGATCTCATCAATTCCTATTTCTGAAGTTCATAACATAGCACAGTCAACCCCAAACCTCTGGAAAGTACAGTTTATTTGGAGAGCAGAAGGGCCTCTGGATCTGCAGCTGCTATAAACTCACAGGAAATTTTTTTAACAATAAGTGGGAAAGTCTCATTAATTTTGCGTGCCAGATTGTGCTTTTGGGGTATCCCAGCATCTGCCTCTGTGAGGATTAGAAACCCTGTTTCTGTGAAGACTGGGATTCTTTCCCAGCAATAAAAGACAGAGGTTATTTTTAGTGGAGTGCTGAACTTACCAGGGTCACGAGAAAATGGGGATAGACGGGAAATATTGGTTAAACAGTTGTTTTGAGAAACCACTTGAAGATGAACCATACCTGCTCTTATTTCGTAGGTCTGCATACTCCTGCTCTCCTTAGCTTTAAGTGCTCTGGACCTAGTGTCTGTGTGTGCAGAGCTGGTGGGTTTTACCTTGCCCATGAACTTTCCCACTGTAAGCAAGGACTGTCAAAAAGGTAAAGAATCACCAACCTCCACTGCTGCTCTGTCCCCTTCCCCTCCCTGGGAAGGACTCCCAGACCTCTCCGATCTGTTTCCAAGAGACACTGTGCTCAGCTGATGGATGCTAAATAGATTTATGGAAGAGAAGAGCACTCCAAATACTCTATGTTATTGCTGTTTCAGCTCATCCATCATGTTTTGTATAGCATTTTAAACAGAAGTAGTACAGCTGAAATTTCTGCTTTTTCCTTTTTCCTTAGAATGAAAGCTCTGATTTCACTGTTTTGCATTAAACTGCATATTTATTTCTTGCTCTGTTGAGGTAAAGGGAGATGATAAGTTTCAAATGGCAGAGTACGGGTTGGAGATCAAACAGGGAAACTCCTCGTTCTGTTCACTTAGGCAGGACCTTGAAAGCTGTTCCTGGAACACTCTGCAGGTCTGTCGGCTCCCAACAGTAGATACTGGGTATGTGCAAGCAATTTCAAGAGCCGGGAGGTCACCTGAGAGGTGCAGGAAGTCTGTAGTCTGGCCACAACTGCTGAGATTGGGAAATCCATCTCCCCTCTTCCATTGGCATGAGGTTGGCAGGACCTGTGCCACAGAGTCTCACTTTTGCTCCACCAGGAAGAGCCACTCAGGTGGGACTGCAGGCAGTTGGCAGATGTTAGAGGCATATCCACTACATCTCAGGCTTTGGCTCTGAGGTAAGAGTTTGCTAAAATCTGCAAGGTCTGCCAGGAAATGGCTGCCTTCATCCTTTCTCTGTTTATTAAGTTCCTTTCGTAGGCATCTCTTGGCAGATGTAGTGATGGGAATCTGCCTTTGGACCACTGTTACGCATTTCTTCTACACTGAGTGTATCTCAGCATAGATGGGAATTGGGCTGCTTTGAGGTTCCTTTGCTGAAAATGAAGCCAATGCCATTGCATAAGATTGACTAGCAGCGCAATCAGGTTGAATTTCCCTGTTTAGAGACAGCAGAGCGCACCTAAACCGAGCAACAGAGCATGGTTTGCACAACCTTGAGCTGGGCAGACCAGGCAGGCAATGCTGGGCTGGAGTGTAACGCAGGGAAGCAGAGGGTTGCCTAGTTTGGGTGTTCAAAATCTACTACATCACTTCCCTGGTGGTTTGACTCTGTGTTGGCTGTGGCTTTTCTTGTTGAAGTGTTACGTTGTGCAGAACCACCTCCGCATCCCTCCAGCAATGATGTAGGCACGTCTTGAAAACAGTTTGGCTGACATGTCTGCCCTCCCCCTTGCTGGGAACCCCACAGGTCTGTTGCAAAGCAAGTTGGTCAGCAGAAATCTCCACTACCAATACATATGCTCCAGATGGACAAACCACATCTATGTCTATCCACAGCTCTTTCCAGAACTCCTGGATTCCGCTTTTGAAAAACAAAGAACAGTTTGGGTTTTTTAGTGACAGCAGAAAACCCTTGATGTGCCAGTGAGTGGAAGTGAGTCCTGCAGGACCAGTGTGGTCCCTGGATTCCCCTCTCACCAAATGCCATCTGGTACATGGACACGAAGAGAGCTCTGTGGTAGAAGTGATTGACCACATTGCAACAGGCATCTCCCGCTTATTTTCAAAGCAAGTTTGGGTCCGATGTCTCTGATGCCGTGGCATGGAATAATGTCTGCCTGGGAAAACTGGGCAACTGTTGTCTGAAGAAAAGAAAAATATCTTTCAGATATTTTATAATCCAAAAAATATGGTTCTCAAATGAGCTTTTTCCAAGCACATTAGTGCTACTACCATTAATAATCATAGAATTCAAAGAGAAAAAAAATCAGCTGGAAAAGAGTTGAAAGGGAAACCTATTAAAATAAAAAAAGCAATTTCCCCAAAATATATACAGTTTCATTTCCAATTTTTTGTTGTTTTTTGAGTTATTTTTTGCTGTAACTAAAACTTTCAGTGACCTAATAGTCCTTTTAAAAGACAGCTGTGCAGAATAAAAATGGGCCGTTTTGTTCCTCTTGCATTGTTCCTAACAGCGGGACCCATTCTTCTTTCTCCTGATTGAATGCTTCCCAGAGTGTCTAGACATGTCGCCACCACCACTGAGGAGCTGAGATATACCAGGGCTCATCTGAGGAGCTGTAAAGGCCAGTTATCTGTCCTTCTCCCTCTCCAGAGCCTGAGACTTGGGTGAAAATCTGGCTTATGAGCAATTAGATTCCTAAAAATAAGCTTCTGTGTTGTTAATTTTTAGGTTGCTCTGGGGTCATATTCTCCGCCACCTCTTTCTCAGCAGTGGGAAGCTGAGATTTCTGCAGAAGAACAGCGCTTTCTGAGCAGGGCTTTAGATGGCAGCACCAAATTCTCCACGCCTGGTAACCGCATAGCAGGAGTTCACAGGGCAAACTGGCTTGTACCTCCCCAGCTGCTCACCTCCTTTCCAGCTTGTGAGCCGAAGCCAAGCCTGGGATAGCTTCGTCTGCCTTCCAGGGAGGCTCCAGGTGCACCCACCTGGCCCAATGCTCAAGATGTTTCCAACATTTACCCTGTGTGAGATGTTTCACTCCAGTTTCTACCACTTTGTCCTACTCCTGCTCCACCTTGCAGCACTCAGCAGCAGCCACTCCTTGGTGAGAGATGTGGCATGGCAATTCCTGGCCTTGGGCCATCTCCAGTCAGGATGAACTGATGGTCCAGTTACTCCTTTCATGCTAAATGAGTGTTAGTACATCCATCCCACAGCTCATAGCTCATCTCCAGTCACGCCCTTAGATCCCAAAAATCCTGTGTGCTAGGGGCAGGAACTGTCTTGCCGACAATTCAGAGAGCACTTGAGACAATAGGAGTGCTACCCAAATAATAAATAGCACTGCTAATAATAGCCCTTATCCTTGCATCCCCCTGCAAGCCACTCTAATTCACTAGGACTTGGCCAGAGCCTGTAATTAGTCAGTTATAGTCTATTTCAGTCCTGTGCAGAGGGATCTGGCTAGGTTTCCTGGGCTTGAGCTGCTAACATGACTCATTCCCAGCTGATCATTTAGTGGCTTCAGCCAGGTGCTTCTGGGACTCAGTGTCCTCAGCCCTGCTGCTTTCCATAATGAATTGATGCTTTGGGGCCAGGAGGCAGAAAGGAAAGGGTGGTGAGGAACACACCCAGTAGAGCTCTCCTCTGCCGAGAAGTAAGCCTCTGTGAGGGCTTGAGAGAGTATTCTTGGAGGTAAGGATAGGAAAGAGGGGGTGAAAGTCTCCAAGCTGGGTTTCTGTGGGGCTGAGGGTGGAGTTACAAAAACATTGTGGAGATTTCTTCTGGACCCATCTCTGCAAGAGCCAGAGGAAGGATGAGGTGGAGGAACACCATCTATGGCAGGGTCTAGATGATGAGGCTGGCTGTAGCCGAGTTGCAGGATGCAGTATGGGAAGGCACAGCCAGGTCTCAGACTTGCTCCCTTCCCCAGGCAGCATGGGACCATGATGTAGCTATGAACAGTTGGGTGCAAGCGGTAATGCCTTTTCTTGTGTGAAGGGGAAATAGCATACAGAGGTTGAGCCTGTTTACATAAACCACTTTCTTGGTCAAAGATAGAGCTGGAATATGGCCAAACCCTTGGAGGGACGGAGCTGGAAGAGTTGTCTTCCTGAGCATTGGCCCTGGCAGCATGGACCGCTCAGACTTATGGTGGGGAGAGAGTGGCCAAAGCCCTAGGGATGAGCCCTGACAGTGTGAGATATGTCTGGGAGCAAGGACCTGCACCAAGGTCTGTGAGGCCACTGCGCATAGACCTCTCTCCTGCCAGAGGCAGCATTAACATCCGTGGGCTCATGTCCAGCACAGAGATGCTGCAAGTGCTGGCTCCTGCTGAGCTGTGGTCATCTGGGCTTGGAAGAGCAGATCTGTGAGCATAAAAAGGGGGGGGTGGAATTCAGGGGGAGAGATCACGTGTGAGGGGTGCGAGTGGCTGCAGTTTGTGGCTCCAGCCCAGGACCCTCCGCGCTGGGGGAGTGTGAGGGTGAGGAGGGGTATTTTCCTTTCAGTCCAAGCACTCTGCGCATCGCAGTGGGATCCTAGCCCCACTGGTATCCAAGCGAGCTGTGCTTTCCAACGCAGCCTGGAGCAGAGGGCTTTGAAATGCAGCCCAGCGGGGACTTCAGCCCCGCACCGGGCTCCAGCAGTATCACAAAGCCAAGTACGCATGTTTTTCGAGCCCCGTGGTAATCCCCGCCTCACAGAAGGCCACATGGCTCTTTTCTATATCAGCAGATCTTTCCAACAGCTTCACTCTTGGCTGTGGGAGACGAGCCCTGGACAGTCCTTTCAACTGTAGCTATCTCATTGGTGGTGGGGGCAGAGAGGCATGACAGCTCCCATTGCACAGAGGATGGAAAATGGGGAAACCTTCCCTGGCACCTCTCCAAACTCAGCTCCTCTTGGGTCTTGCGCACAAAATAAATGCTGCAGTTTACAAACACCAGCTGAGCAAGAAGGGGAGGGGAATGGAGGACAAGCACCATTCAAAAAAACAGCGCTCATGTCGGTCTGTAAAAAGCGAAGGTGAAGTGAAGCTGAAGGTGAACTGAGATCATAGCGCAGAGCTCCGGGCAGGGAGAAAAGCAAAATGTGGTCCTAATTACTTGATAACGATCCCACATTTCGCAAGTCATTTTAATGGCCCAAATGGATTGCTTTCAAGCTCAGAGCTAATGCTGGAGCGATAGGGATAGAGTTCTCTCACAGTGGGACACATAGTGCCAGAAAGCCCACTCTGAGAAGAATATTATTATCTAAAATGACATTAATACATCCTGTTATTCCCTCACGCCGTATCATGTGCAGGGAAGGGACAGTGCTGTTAAAATGTCAGCATTCAGGCAGCATCTCGGCGTGGAGCAAGCACAGTAGCTGATGCTGAGCAGTCAGTCCAGCAGCCCTTGAAGCAATCTCCACTGCCCTGGGCAAATCCTGACCCTTCATGGGAGTCGGATGCTCCATCGGCAGGCATAATCCAGAGCCACCCACCTGCACTGTGCTTCCAAGTGAACTGGAGAAGGGATGGGTGGTACTGGATGCTAGTTAGCCACCAGCAAGTGGTTTGGTCAAGGGTTTCTTTTCTCCACTGTAATGCCTTTATACCCAGCACTACACTGCTCCATAGGTGATGGCAACTTTCTTAGGCACTAGAAGATTATTGCTGCGTTGCCATAGCTTCTGGACACCTTACAGTAATTGGAAACAAGCTATGGAAAGCTCAATAAACGGCAGCTGCTGAAGCTCACCAAGTGCCTTTAAAAACGTAATGTTTTTCCTTGCCCTTTCCCTTACGTTTTATTGGACTTTAAGTGAGGAGGTGAGAAACCGGGTAGATGTTCTCCCAACTTAGCCTGCCTAATGAATGTCTCTGCTCTGCTCTTGTGGCTTAGCTGCTAAGGAAATAAATCAGAAAAGGGAAAGGAAACACCAGCTTTGTGTTTTCCTCTGGTAATTACAGAAAAAAAAAAAATCCGCCTTGTTTATCATGCACAGTGCTTGTGTATGGGAAAGCAATTAAAGGTGTGACGATCTTTATTGCTCAGATACCTGGCCTGCTCTGCAGAGAAACTTGGGTTTTTTTCAAGCAGGACCCCAAACTGTTTGCCCCTCTCATTGCCTTAGTTTCTCATGAGCAAATTCATCCCTGGTATGACTCTGTTGACAGTGGTGGGTTGCAACAGAGAAGGATTTGGCCCCTGGAAGGCTCCAGGCCAGATGTTGCTCTTTCAATGCAATAACTGGAAGAACAAGCCTCGTTACCAGTTGGAAGCTTGTTAAATAAAGTCGATGGCTCTGTTCTCTGCTCTAATGTGAGTACCTAACATACTGTCAGTGCAGATGACCTCATATCCCCCTCCCCATTCCCCCCTTCTGCTTTTCTAATATATCTCCTCTGCCTGCCTTGGCTTCAGTCTCCCGGTGTTGTTTGTACTGAAGTTGAGCGGTAGTATGAAGGTGGATGACCTCATAGATGTCAGGAGTGAGCTTTGCTAACACACTTGCCTTGGTAGCACAAACCAGCATGTGCTGAATCCATTTCCTTTCCCAAGCAGCATGCATCAGTTTTAAAGGTTTGTACTATGTTTTCAAGCCTAAAAGCTGACGCAGAAGGAGGTGCATCAATTCTTTTTTATTTTGCTTCATTTGCCCTGCTTATAAATGGGAGCTGGTGTTTTCAGTCCCAACCTGCCTGAACACAGAGAGCTTTATACCAGCACATGTGTCACTGCTATGAACACGCAGCATCGCTGCTCCATGCTGTGCCTTGGCCATGCTTGTTTCCAATCACTGCTCAGTGTAATGATTATCAGCGATAAATTTTAAACATGTTGGGATCCAGTTAACAGGGAACTTGCCTGGGCCTGCTGAAGGAGTTTGTTGTTTCAGTTGGGTCTCCTCATTGGTTCCTGAGATCTGACTGTCGACACCCAGCAGTAGAAGGATGGAGGTAGCTCTTGGCTAGGGAATCATATCTTAAATTGGGAGTGGAAATTGCTGCTCACAGCATTACCCTGGGTTATACAGTCTTCTCAGGGACACAGGTAATGCAGTTTATAGCAGTTTATATTAAAGGGCAGTCCATCCTGCACTGTCTCAGTTATGCCCTACAGCTGTGCTGAAGTGGTAAGCCCTGTTCCCAGAACCCACCGCAGCAGCTTTTCCACCCAGGGCAGAAATGTTTATTGCAACTAATGAGAGAGAGAAACAACACGTATCTAACATGTCTCAGTTCAGCCCTCTCATGCTTCCTGGGGAGCTCCTGCCCCACGGTGCAGAGGAGCTGTGTCTCTCATGGTCTGACTAGCCTTCCAGAGCTTCAAGCCAAGACTATCTCTCTTGCTCATGAGGAATCAAATAAAAAGCTCAGAAAGCTCTCCTGGTGGCCAAATATGGACTCCCAAGTTGAGGGCTATAAAATTGTGTGTTGCTTGCCAGATGTACTGACAAAATGCATGATCATATTGAATCAAATTTCCTTCTGGACTCTGCGTAGGGGAGGGATCGCTTCTGGAAACAAATCTTAGTTCGAGGACATCCAAATGAAACAAAATGGATTCTTGACCAGTGTGGAGCCAAAGTCCCATGGACAAGTCTGAATCAGATTTCTCTGTACAAGATTAGGTTCAGTTTTTAAAACCTACTCTCAAATTCAAGAACAAGAGAAGGAAAGCTCTGGGATTCATTCGCCATAGATTTCTTGCAGAACTACTGAGCAACCTGACATGCAGCAAACCAGATGTCCCTGCAGAACTCATGCATGTGCAGAGTATGCAAGCCAAGTTAAATTGAGATGTTCTCCAAAAGTCCAACCATGATGGAAAAGGTACCACAAGATGCAACTCAACAGGGTGTTCAACCTGCAGGCTGATAAAGGCAAACAGTGTGCAGCTACATACTGTATTCCTAACCAACCAGTGTGGCTCTTTACTGAGAGTTCATAAATGCTAATCTGTGAAAAAGTTTAAAGATTAACTTCTGATTCATGGATTTATGGAAGGCAGTGATAGAAATGATTACTGGGTCTCTGAGAAGACTGACCAGGAAACAGCCTTCCCACCTTTTCTGTGAGAAATGCTGATATTTTTGAGAACCAGGAAGTAAACAGACAATTAAAAAAATCCCATTTTGATGCGGTATCAAAGTCAAATAGAATTAAATTTGACCAAAAACACCAGCTGAAATCTGCAGGGGAAAAAAAGTTCATTTCAGATAAATTATGATGCTTCATATAATCTTTTTTTTTTTTTTTTAAACACCTTCCATCCCCAGCAAAAATACAGTTATCTCACATTCTAAAGAAACCTGGAATAATTCTTTTTAAAATTAAAAATGGAGCAGCTCAGCAATTTGGAAACATTAAATGACAGGTATCCAGAACCTCATTTTAAAAATCTTTTATGGAAAACAGTTTCATTTTCAGCAAATCGGTTAAGAACAAGCAAACAGTGCTTCCTGGAGAAAACAACATTTCTCCAATGCTCAGTACATGACCTGTTTTCCTGCTAATCTGGTGTGAAACGCCTGCTCTGTCAGCTGTTTGTCAGCCTCCAATGGGCAATGATCTTGTAGGTGTTTGAGAGGATGTCCTGCCTTGCAGTGCTCAGATCCATTCCCACAGATACCTTGCAACACTACATGCCTAATTCAAACATGTCCAGGAATTTTGGCATCCAGTTCCAGATCTGCATTGTTCCTTTGATCTTGTCCAGAGCAGTGTGACGGGTCTGCCACCCATTTCCAGTCCTGACTTCTGGTCGAAAGCAGCAGACCGGGAATGCTTAACCCCTTTGTGAGACCAGTTCTCCACTGTAAACTTCTGTCTCCTCTGTTTCCCATCGTAGTTCATTTTTGCAGCTTACCTAATTCAGGTGCATTTCCCACCAAAGTGCCTAAGGAGCCACTGGCAGGTAGATTGACTGTTTAGAAGAATTAAGGTTTTTTTAAAGCCTGATCAGATCCATTCTTGGTTTCTCCACCATCTACCTGGTTGGCCACAAGTGACCAAGGTGGCACTAGTGGCAGAGCAGGGCATCTTACACGGCAGACTGACAGCAGCCACCAACATAACCAGATGCTCAAAACTTGGTGGTTTAAATTTCTAATAACAATCTCTCTCTCAATCTCAATCTCCCTCTCCCCCTCTGTGCCCCCCACCTTCAATGAAAATGATTCTGGAAACATGAATCAATTATTCCCAGATTTCAAATGCTGGCACCACTCCTTGTGCAGCTGCGAGCACAGCATTTAACCTCTTCCGTATTTCAGTGTAAATGCTTGCAGTGAGGGAATGCGTGGGTTTTGTGTTTCACGTTTCAGCTGCATGCCCAGCCCCAAGCTTGGGATCTGCAGTGCTCTCATCTCTAACAGCATCCTGCTCTGAGCCTGTGCTTGGCTCGTCTCTGCAATGAGCTGAACCAAAACTCCAGGGCACAATACACTGAAGACTTCAGAAAAGTTCACTGCTGTACCCAAATCTTTCAATTTCTGTTTATTATTTTTCTCCTCTTATTTCAAGCTAGTGGAACTGAGTGGGAAATGGTTTTGTAGCCCCTCAGAGTGAAAACTTTCCTGAGAGTGAAAAAATGTGGTTGTTCTGCTTGAGGATCAAAGTTTCACATTTTCTTGATGGCTGCAAAGAAAAATGGGCAGTCCAGAAAGCTGAGCTGTCGGGACACCCACGGGGAACCTGAGACCTGAACCTCTGCTACTGTCCAGGAAGGGATCTCAGCCAGGATTCATGTGCTCTGGTAGGTCATCAAATAGCCAGGGGCTCTCCTGGGAAAGGCACCTTTGGTGCTGGCTTGAATTTGTGGATTTTGTATCAAAGAAAGAGAGGTGCTGGGGGCTTTTCTATTATTGGCTCAAGGCAGGGAGATGTCCCACATACCCCTTCCCCACTCAAATGCAGGTTCTCAGACTGAGACACCATGGGGAACCACGGGCTGTGGGTTTTCTTTTTCTTTTCGACTAATAAATAATCTCCTTCTCCAGCATTGAAATCTCCAGCTTGACAGGCAAAGGCAAAAATGAGATCTTTTTGGCAGGAGGTGGAAATCAGCAGAGCACTACCTGAAAATAAAGTGCTGATGTTTTAGGAAGAGCAATTCATCATCAGGGACAGGTCACGGGAGGAGCTGGTCAAGCGTCTGTTTTTCTGAGCTCCCTCACCGCCATGCGATGCAGCGCTGTGCTATGGATCTGCCAGCCAGCTTCAGGCAAGCCAAGATGTCTTGATAGCTCATTGCAGAGGCTGGCGGAGAGAAAAGAGCACGTCCTGGAAGCAACATGACTGCAGCAGAGGTGACTGTTGAGGGATTTTGGCTAAGCCACTCCTGGTTCTGGTCAGAGAAGCTGTGCTGTTTGGCTGAAGACCTTGCAACCCCATTAGATGCCTGCCTGCTCCAGCTGATGCAGAGCCAGGGGATGGATGATCTTCTCTTGCCTGCCTCTTGTAGACTAGGTGAACAGCCCCTTCTGGCCTTGGAGCCTACAATTTGGAAAAAAGAAGCTAATTCTTTTACCCATCATTTTCTTGGCTGTCTTTAATAAACTGTTTTGAATGTGGACATGGTTTTCCATAAGCGAGATGTACTGTGAAGCAGGGTAGAGCTATGGAGGCTGTAAGTCGATCCATAAGTCATGGAAGAAGATGGGTCAAAGGAGGTAGGCAGGGAGATGAGGTGGACCAAGAAGATGAATTTAGACAGGTTTGAGCTGATCGTATTATACACCTCGGTGGCTTACAAATTGACTGGTCTAATATCTGGTGGAGGCAGAGAGAATGCAATGGCCAGCTCTGCATGGCTTCATTGTGCAGATGGAGCGGCTACACCCCAAATTTTGCCAGGTGTGGTAGCTTCCAGCTGCGAGATGGAAATCAAGTACCCATGGGGGATACGGTATGCACTTCATGCATTGCTGACCCCCCATGCTGACACCTGACAGCGAGCTGTGCAC
Source organism: Haliaeetus leucocephalus (assembly GCF_000737465.1). Taxonomy (NCBI): domain Eukaryota; kingdom Metazoa; phylum Chordata; class Aves; order Accipitriformes; family Accipitridae; genus Haliaeetus; species Haliaeetus leucocephalus. Next base: position 2,017,578 of record NW_010973023.1, on the reverse strand, counting down.
AAGGCTGGACTACAACCCCCAGAAGCCTGCACAGGGTTGTCGTGTCAGAATAAACAGCACTAACCCAAATATATGAAGTGCTAATGACCCTTCTTGGCTTTGAGGGAACAACGTTGTCTCAGCAGTAAATCGGCTTCCTCTTCATTAAAGCTGCCACCTTGGGAATGCCGACTTTGAAAATAATGCCGTCACCTCCTCCAGGTACCTGCCAGGCTCTGAACACCAGAGGACTTTTAACAAAGGCATTTTAAAAAGTATGTCCCAGAGTCCTTTGCTTTTGGACAGTTCAGAATATCAGGCAGACACATAATGGGAGCAAGAGAGCTAACCAGCAACTTTCTCCTGCAGCTACTCCTTTTTTTTATTATTATTTTTAGATTGGTCCCAGGTTGTCGGGTTGATTGATTAATTGTTGGTGGAATGGAAAAAAAAAAGAAGAAGGAATAGCCTGCAAATTTGAGAAGGCACCAGAGGATTTGGGGAGGGAAGAAAAGAAAGGTGATCCACATATTGCAAAGCCAACAAAGGGAATTTGCCCTGTGACTAACTTTTTTTTTTTTTTTTTTTAATAGTAGATGGTGGAGTTGTAAGAGTCTGAGGGAAGAACAGGGAAAATCAGATTCACAGCCAAGTCTGCCACAACAAGGGACCAGGGTGAGCTGTGGGGAAGAACCAAATGAAAACTGAAAGTTTCAGCTGGAAAGAGAGGAAAGAGGGATGTCTAAAGAAAAGATGGGCTGAAAGACTGGGAACAGAGAAAACAGCAAACAAAAAATTGTGAGTGACATCTTGATAAGGACCACAGGATCTTGCAGACTTGGCTGTAGAAAGGAAAAGGTCAGCAGGTAGCAGTGGGTATTATGGATCTATATAAATATATGTACCCTCATTGTGGCAGACCCACACTCCCACCCAGCCAACATGGTTGGGAAGCAGTTCTTAGGAGAAAGACCAACAAGGATCCTTCCTCCAGGTCATGGCACATATTTAATCCCAAAGTCTGCAGCCAAAGTCTACAAAACTCCTTCAGGCCGATGGAAAAATAGTGAGGCTGAAGTGACCAAATTTTTCTTAATTAGCCTTTCCCTCACTTTCCTGATCTTTACCAAATAATTTGATATACTAAATTGGCCTTTCTTAGAAATAACTTCTCCAGATGGAGGTGGACATGCTGTGCAATGATGGTTGGCTGATCTGGTGACATAAAGAGAATCAATCCAAAGGACGGAGCTGTGTGAAAGTGAGGTTTTCCTTCTCCAGTGCTCAGCTGGAAGAGATCAATTGATGCTGCCATTGCCAGGGGGTTGGAGAAGATGTTGTATGGCTAACCCTTGGTCCAAGGGTGGTCCGGGATGGTGGGGACAGGAACAGTGCCCCCCTTCCTGTGCCAGCCCATCAGCAGAGGCTGGGCAAGGCTTGGCCTTCAAGGCAGAGGTTGTGCCCAATGGCTTTGTGTGCAGAGGAGCTCCATGTATCAGAGGCACCTTTGATGCACAATCAGTTAGAAAATATGCCTGAAGTGCCTGAAGGAAAACAGCCAACACATGAGCAGGTCTGGATGTCCAGACCCTTATTTTAGCATCACAATGAGGGTTGGACCTGTTCAGGGTGGGGACCACCGCCATGGAAGCTCATTCCAAGTTGGGCAGAGCTGGCACCCTTCAGACAAGGGATTCCTGAAGCAAATGACCCTGGCTATTTTAGTTCTTGCAAAAATGAATGTGCCATGAATGGCTCATTGTGAATCCCTGTAAAAGGCGCAGAACGTCTTAAAACCTGAGTCAACAAACACACACAAGTCCTGATGGAAATGCATCCCGGTCAGACAGGTCTGGATCCCATAACTATAAAGGTGTTTTATTTCCTGGAATTCTGACATCAAAGGGTGGATTTTCAAGACAAATAGCTGCTATTTTCATTTCTCTGGAGAAATCATATGATGTGATTGACAATTAAGATCAGAAAAAGATTTGATGGGCAAAAGATCAGGAAATAAATCTCCCCACACCATCAAATCCAGGGCTGTTATCAAAAGCTATTCATCCCCGCTCAGCGCTATGAGGATCACAGGAATTTGGGACCTAATTTAGGGGTATTTTTTTAGTAACACTAACAGAGGATTGAGGAAATTTGGCTTAGTTTTACCTGCTACAAAGCTCCGTAAGTGCTAGAGTGAAGGAACAGATATTGAGCCAGATTCCCCAAAGATGGCACGATGGAGACATGGGCTTGCGGCATCCCCCTGCCTGGGCATTTTAACCCTTTGGGGCCAAAGGCTTTTCCCACATCGTGAGCAAACATCACCACCTTCCTCCATCCATATTTTTCAGTGGATGGAAGAGTTACAATACCAGAAAATAAAGTACCATTTAAGACTGCATTGGTGAGTGGCAGTGACAAACATGTCAGGGCATGTGGTTGCTAGCTGTGATCTGCTCAGGGATGGTGGGAGGGAGGGAGAGGGGGTGATACTAGTCACAGCCATCCCCAAAAAATCAAGAGCGTTAGCAGGCCTACGTTTCTACAGCTGTGCCTTGTCTCCACTGGTCTCTGACCATCAGGGAACCTGGGCTAGATTTGACATTGATTGACCATTTTACTCTGAAGAAAGAACATTTTATTTCCTGAGACCATTACATTTGTGTGTCACAACCACATAGTCCAGACTTCTCTGGTAACAGGCAAAGGCATATGGTTTTATTTCTCCGGTAAGCCTAATGGTGTGCAGGAGGCAAGGTTATGATGTTGCATTGGTTTTCCCCCAAGGGAACCCACAGATGGTGCTGAGGTGTGGCACAAGCACAACCCAAAGTTGGGTTTGGGTCCTCTGTCCTACTTCAGTCCTGTTTTTAAGGGTCTGTCTTTGATAAACAACCTCAAAACATGGACAGAGGGTTAGCAGATCAATACTGTAATGGAGGAGGTGCGACTGACTGTGGTGTTCCTGCTGGCTGCTCTTATTCAGGCCTTGGCTAGGGAAGGGAAGTGATCTTCTCAGTCCTATGACCAGAAGTAGCTGGGGCAGCCATGTTGAAATCCAACCATGGGGTCAGATATGACAATTAGATAGGGGCTGAGAAGTCCTTCTTCCGGACCAAGCTGTTGTGCTGACGGTGGTGCTCCTGTCAAGCAAAGGGTGCTCTCCTGATGTACCATCACCTACCACTTTACTCAGAGCTCTTCTGTAGCCCTTTGGGGTGTCCAGATCCTGTAGTGACATGGGGATGCTAACATTACACTACAGCCCAGAAATGCTGTCAGGTATAGGCTACAGTAACAGCAGTTATAGAAGTACAAGAGAGACTTGGCTTCCCTTTCTGTTTACTGTTCACGATCTGGACAGAGTTAAATAAAACTACTTTCAGGTGGAAGACTCTGCCACCGTCAGAACAAGCAGACGACTTTCTTTTTTCCAATTTTTTTTTTTTTTCCAAAACCTGCCTAAAGACACCGTCATTATTTTCCGATTGTTCCAACCTGAATCCAGGAAAGCACCTTAAGCACATGCTTAACTTTTGGTATGTGAGTAATCCCGCTCCTCTTTGGCAAAGCACTTAAGCACATGCTTAATTTTAAATTTGTTCTTGAGCACAGTGAAATGTAAGCTGGTGTTTGAGTGCTCTGCTGGATGGGAGCCAGAGTGCTCAGCACCTTAGAGGGCTCAGCTCCTCGAAGAAAGATGCCATGATTCAAGAAAGCTGTTAACTTTAAGTACTTGCTTAAGTTTCAGGTGTAATGTGGTATAAAGTCTTAACCTGTGAAGCCGTAAGTGAGTAATGTGGACAAATGCCAACCAGAGCTGGTAAAAGTATGAAGTTCTCTCATTGTTTTTCATGAGTACTTCTCTTTCTCTCTTTTTGCTAGTATTTCGCTTTTTTGGAAACATTGGCAGATGTCTGTGTGAGTTTAAAGTAGCCAAACTTTATTCAAGAAACCAAAGCTGGTCAAGATCTTGAAAGTCCCAATTTTTCTACCCAGTCGAAGGACAATGACCTCTTTTATAACTTTGTTATGAAATCAACATGCACATATGTTGCAGAAAATTGATTGTAAATGTTTTTAAAGAAGTAATGAATGTGTAGGTGCCTATATATATGCACACACACACATATATATATATATGCACATATATTCCTCTTCTCATAAATCCCAGACACTTGCTTAATAAGGGATACAACTTTGCAAGGGTATGGAAGGAAAAACCCAGCTGCAGAAAGCACTTCAAAAAATGCCCCTGCTCTTAAGGCTTCCCAACCATCCCAGCATAAGGTTATGCACTAAACTTCCCAATGTGAAAGCTTGTCTTCTTCGTGGTTTTCAAGCTCCAGTGGTTTGTGAAGCATCAAACAAGTCTCTGGCTAAGATCTGAATGTTGCCCATCTGAGCACACATGTCAGTAAAATTTTATGGGGGGGAAATTCCACATTTTAAGGAAAAAAAGAAAGGAGCAGAGGTTTGGGTCTGGTTCTCTTTAAAAAATGGCAGCTGTTTGAAAGCTGCCTACAAGTTCAAAATGTTAGAAGCTGGTATTAGGAGCTCAAACCTGGTGTTAACAGAAATGAAGGAATGGATATCATGACCACATATGTGATATTGATGCAAGAGTTGATGGGAAGTCAGAGAGTGAGCGCTCTTGTGTATATGTAACATACTTGTAGATTATGCTTAGGGTCCTCTTCAGTCTTCCGTCCATGGAGGATAGCTGCCTGCCACCCCCACTGCGTGATAAAAGGCTTTCTCCAGGCCAAGCAGTAGACCTGAGGCTCTGATGAAGACAGCGATGAGGGAAGAGGGTTGATTTCTCTTGCATGATGGCCACATAGACATGGAAGAGTTTGGTCTGAACTTTAAACAGAAATAGCAGTATTTTTTTTTCTCCAAAACAAAAAACACAGTGAATTAAGGTGAAACAAAACTTCTGTTTTAATTAATTCTGGTCTATTTTGGATACCTTCCCAAGTCAGAACACTTCTAAAAAGAAAACTAATACCAATGAATGAATATTAACGATGAAATAAAATGTTTGAAAATTTTCCAAGTGAAACTTTTTCATTTTTAATATGTCAAAGCATAGCATTTTGACACCTAAGAAAATTTAAACATATATTTTTCTCCTTAAAACCCACTGTCTTGCCAAGCCTTAATTCAGCATATGATTCTGCCCTCCCCGAAATGCATTTTTTGGTGGTAGTAACTGTTCTGGCAATTCCATTCCTACAGCAGGGACAGCGGTGGGAGGGTGGAGTACTTCTCATAGCACCAGTTGTCCCAGAGATGTGACCCGTGGTAGGACGTGGCCATCCTAAGGGCACCTCTTCCTGTGAGGTCGTGTCTACTATCCTTATAGATGTGTGGAGTTGGTCCATAGCACCAGCAGCCAACATCTGCCAACTTGTTCATTCAGGTCTGGATCTTCAGCTCAAACCCTCACAAATACCCAGTTTCCCAGGGAAGAAGGAGTATTTTGTACATATGTTTGCTCTTAATCCCTCTTTTTGTAGGAACCTGTCAGAGTAAAGGGTTAATATGTCTGTAGAACAGCCAAGGGAAATGGGAGAGCCAGCAAGCCCAGGTCTTCGCTGGTGTCTGTCATTGTAGGGTCTGTCTTTCAAAGCCTATATAAATAAACTTCCTAGTAAACTCAGCAATTTTGTCATCATAAAGGCTGGCAGCCTTTCCTGGCAATAAAATAAACTCTAATCATTTCTTCAAATAAAACACAAATAGCAGCAATGCGTTCACAGGAGGCTCTGGCTGATTTTGCTTCTCCCCCCGCCCCTCCAGCCACCTCGCCATGTGCGTGCCATGCCAGCCCATGATGGATGGAGAAACGCAGGGGCACTCTGCTGCTAAATGCCTAAAAGGAAACAGACCCTATGTCTGCAACGTAAATCAGGAATGGGCAAGGAGCTCAAATGAAATAAGAAACCGCTCTGATCTTCCTGCCGCACAGCTCAACCAGATCAAAAATACTCCTGCCCCCTCCACAGATCCTGAGGATGCTTTCCTTCCCTTTCTCATGCACACCTATTTCCTCACCAGCTCTCTTTTCCTACAAAAAAGCTCTGATAATCTCAGGAGAAGCCTGTTCTTGCCATTTGCCCTCTGTGGTGTGGCTGATTGAAAACCATGCTTCACAAAGAGTATGTTCAATGAACAACAAAAGGGAAACATGGAGTAAAAAATTTATGCCTGTCAGGGTTGTCTCATCCCTTTTCCTGTAGAAAGCCAACCAGAAACCAGGTAAACATGAGCAGAAAGGATTGTAAAAGGGAAAAAGAAAGAAAGAAAAGCCTGTCAGTCCTCCTGCCCCTTGTGCACCTGAACGCCCTGCTCATTTGAGGCTCGCTCTGCAAGATGTGCCTGGAGAGCAGGAAAGGGAGATAGAAATGGCAAAAGAAGCTGAACTATCAGTTTTTTACAACATGTCATCTGGCTTGTTGGGTTTTTTTTTCAAGATTAGGGAGAAACAATAGGTTTATGTGCAGACCCATGGACATCAGCAGATCGCATCCCATTGTCGCACAGATTCACTCTGTCCCCAGGAACGTGTCTGATCCCTGTTCAATAATAACCCTTCCTTCTGTGTGTTGAATATTTAGCTAATTAGCAGCTCGCAGCACAGCCCTGCTGCACGCTTGTATAATATCTCCCTGGACTCCCAGCTCAGCTGCATTTATACTGCAGCATATATGGCAGCTACAACTGCTATTCAACAGCAACAAGACTCGAATGCGCTCCATAGGCATCACAGCAGGGGGTGCACAGTGACGCCGAGAGCACACGAAGAGCACTGCTCAGTTGTGCATCCATCTCAAAAACAAGCACAATATGGTCTGATTTTAGTCATCTGTAAAATAGAGCTGCTGGCTCTTGTCCTAGAGCGGCGTCAGCCTCTCCAGATGATGAAAGTGTGTCACTTGGGACGGGTCTCCGGCACAGTCCATCTCCCTCTGCATTAGATCTAGGCAACAGAAGTTTTGCCAAGCATTTTGCGTTTGGGGGGTGTGTGTGTGTGTGTGTGCAATGAAAATACCCAGTTCTGGAAAACTCAGAGCATTTTGCAGAAGTTTTGCAAAAGTTTCACCAAGCAGCTCAGTTAAGAAATGTTCCTTAAAAGTCTGAGGACATGGGTTTCTTCTGATACATATTCTGAAATAAAACATCGTGGCTTTTCCACACAAAACCACCTTTGCTTTTATTAATGACTTTGTTTTGTTTTGCTTTGGTTTTTTACTGCAATTTTCACTTGCTCAAAACTGCAAGGCAGTGTTTCTCTCTAAGGTTAACCAAAATAGTTCACCCTACCTGGAATTGCTATCATTCCGGCTTGGTTTGATGAATTGTGGGGGCAAAAAAACCAACAGTCTTGTATTCATTGATTCTTGATTGCTAATGAATCAGAAACCATTCATTTGAACAGCTGGCTTCTGCCAATCCACTCTTCGCAACTTGCAGTGCAGGAGACACGGCTGGCATGGGAGAGTAGATGAGAACATCTGCTGAGCAATTTTATTGCTTCAGAAAAAAGGGAGCAACTTCCCTGGAAAAGTTTCTGGTGTGGACACTTAGAGAATTGAGAAAAGGGGCTGGTTCATCTTAAACTCACTGAAATCTGCACCTCAGTGGAAAACATTTTCTCTTTGGAAATGCATTAAAACAGGGGTTTGAGGGCTATGAAAAAGTTTTTCAATGAACTAGAAATATGCACATACCACATATACACTCCCTAGGATTTTCATTTGCATTAAAAAAAAATAATAGAATACCACACTTTTTTCATTTCAGTAATGAAAACAATGTTTTCAGATTGGTTTTCAGCTTTAAGCCAGATTGTAGATGCCCATAGTGTAGTTTTATTTTGAGTTTTATTGTATCATTGATTAAAAGCACCTAAAATTAAAAAAAAAACCCACACCCCTTTGATTTTAAATTAAACTTCTTCTGGACAAGTCAAAACCTCACATTCAGCTAATTCTTATATTGCACAGTGCTGATAACTACAAAGTTGCAGGAGAAAGCACTGACATAAAAAACAGAGAGCATTCCCTCATCCTTAGGCATCCTGAATATATTTTCATTTTAATTAGGCTGCAATAAATTAACATTCAAAGAAGTAACACAAAGAATGTGATTGACATGAGATTTAAATCAAGGTTAGTTTTTCATAGTCATGACCACAGCACAGAGACCCAGAAGCACTGCTGAAAGAACCACTGCATTTGTCCAGAAACTTGGAGATTTGTGCAGAAGCTGACCTTGGACACGGGAACCACTGTGGTGGTTGTGCCTGGCACTGTCCTGCATTTACAGTGGGAAATTGCTGTCCCAGGGAACAGCCAATCATAATTTATATGAGCCTTTTCTTCTTGACAGGTGGGTTTAAATGCATGGACATGGTGATGCAAATCATAGCTTTGGTGAATACTTTGATATGCTTGAGCATAGCCATTTTTTGTGGTGAAAGCCATAGCTGCAGCAACTCTTAATGGGACAAGATGAGATATTTGTGAACAAAATATCATACTTTTTCTTCCCGCTTTTGCAATATTCTCCTGGGCAATGCTGTTCCACCACCAGGAGCTCTCCCAAACCTCCCTAAACGCAGGAGGTGGAGGGGGCTGGTACTGAGGATGCCCACACCAATGTCCCAGTGGGAGATGACTGCCCATACACTGTGATTTCACCACCCCCACAAAATGACAATGTAACAGATAGCACCTGAGCGCAGGGATACCCAAGGTCTCCACAAACAAGGCAGCTCAGGGACTCCAGCTCCCAGAGCTCACTGCAGACTCATTTTCTCAAGTTCTTGGCAATCTCTGAAGTTTTCTTGACAGAGTAAATTAGGCAGCGTTGAGCTCCATAGATAGATTTCTTCATTTAAAGTGCATTTAAAGCTAGAGCAGATATGTCCACTCTGGAACACATAGAAACCCTGTAGCAGTGCTGTTTGGTGGAGGCAATTCGAGACCCATTTAGAGCTGGGATATGCAATACACTCAGCATCTTCCCTGCTGCCAAAACAATGGTGAAAGTTCATTAGAATAAACAAGGGTGAAGGTTTCTCTGTTTAACTGCATTCCTTGGATGCTGAAGGGAAGCACTCTTCAGAACAGCCACCTACCAGACAAGGATGAACACAGCCCTGCTAGCAAAGCTGAACCTCCCACCAGCCTGCTGGGATCTTCTCCAGAGTCCTTCACCAGGAAAACATGCATCTCCTTAGGGTCATTTCTGCACACTTCTGTCTGCTCTCCTTACCCATCATCTCCTTTACATTCTCTCTCCTGCAACTTTGCACACCCCCACCATAACCTCATCATGAAAAAAAAAATCAATAAAATCATCCTGAAGAACCTGGTTGCATCACGCTTGGCCAGTCTTGTCATACCTGGGATGCTGCCACCTGCCTGAGAAGATTCAGAGTAATAATAATAATATCCTCCCACTGAAGGATCATACAACCTGACTGGTCAATGATATTTTAAAGTGGTAATTGGATTATTCATTCTAGGAATTAAGAAACACAGTCTCTGTAAATCTTTCTTTGACTTGTAACACTGTTTATATGGTTATTTGTAGTATCAGCTTGGGGCGGGGGTGTAATTTTTTTTTTCCTGGTATACTCCCAGGTCTTCTGGACAGCCATTTCCACTTCCTGGCTCATATTGCATGAACATTTTTTATAATACTTCTTTCATCTGATTTTTAAAAATGCTTTGATCAAAATCTCCCTACTGCATATTGAACATGGTTTGAATCATCAAGCCGTGGCTATTGCTAATAAAAGGAAAGAACTGACTTTTAATGAATTTGTTGGTGTTTGTGTGATCCAAAAAGAAATCACTGGGAATATACCTGCAAGTAACGGTGGCCCCTTAGTGCTTATTTTGTGTGAATTGTTTTTCCAGGCTTTTTTTTTTTCCTGCTGTTGTTAGAATTTTTATGGAGTCATCCAAGAAGTTTTGTTTGGTTTTATTTTTAAAGAATACAAATTGGTTTGACTTTTGCTTTTTTCTCTGGGAATATGTTGTGTGAAACACAGATTTTTCACTGCAAGTCTGTTTGCAGAAAAATCTATTCCATGAACCCTCATATTTTGAGGCAGCTCCAGAGACGTAAACGCACAGTGACACTTGCTAATGAGCATTTTCACCTTTCAGCCTATGGATATCCTTTTTCTCCCCCCAAAACATATGTGGCAGAAATCATTACCAGGCCTCTCAAGCACACAATCTCCCCAGGCCACCCTTTGGTGGTGGGACCATCGCAAGATGCTTTCATTCCCATAGAAAAGAGCAAGCCAAGGAAGGTCTATGTGCAATGTGAATCCCACCACAGCTAAGACAGCCAGCTGCCCCTCTCTGACATGCTCAGCCCCACATACGTCACCACCAGGGCTGGAAAACAGAGAACCAGAGTCCTGGAAGTCTAAGGGCAATCTGCTTTGTGTTTTCTCATGTGGTGGAAGTGCACGGGCACCTGCTCTTCGTTAAAAGCAACTATTTTGGCTAGATACAGGTAATGTGTTTTCACTCGGTAGCTCTGGTATTAAAATTTTGTGATTTACTAATTTTGAGGGAGAAAATGTCAAATCTTCATTTGCGAATGTCCTGTGTTGAAGAACCTGCCAAATCTGTAGGCAGGCTGGCCGAGAGCTTCCCTATGTCTGGGTACTCACCTGCAGCCTGAATTGGTTATGCATCAACAGCTAGATCTCTTTATGCCTCTGCCTGCTCAACCAGAGAGTTGTCTGCTGTCAGAAGTGCTCCTGACCTAAGACATTGTAGACTACTCTCTTAATCATCTCCAAATACACAATTTGGTTCCTGATCTCAGGGTGTGCCCATCTCTTTTCTGCACTTCTTCTGGTGTCTTTGTTTCCCAGAGCCACCCAAGTCCATCCATTACACTCCCATCCTAGATCTTGGCAAAGCAACATCTCTGGAACTCGCCACGAGGGAAAAACTATTATTTTATGCCTTTTTTTCTTCCTAAGACACCATCTACTACATCCAATTCTGCAGCCTTCCAACTGCTTGGTTCTGCCCTTGAACAATACTGCAATTAACTAAGTGTGGGAATGACGATGTGGCTCATTTGAGGTTTTGTTTCCACTCAGATGAGAGTTAATCTCCCCTGTGAGTTTGAACATTTCTTTTCCTGATGAATTGTTTATTTTTTGATTCTGGATGATTTCTAAGAATAGCAGTTCGGGTTCCATAAAAATTTACTCTTGTGCTTTGATTCATTGCACTTAAAGACACTGTTGTCATTCTCCCAAGTGTTGGCATGCAGTATTTGACAATCTTCAATGGAGAAAATTCCTAGAATATAAGAACAAGACCTTGAGCTTTGACTTCATTTTCTTTTCCTTTCTCTGCAGATGCAAAATGGATGTTTATTTTTCATTAGCAATGCCACAGGATTTTTGAAGGCATGTTCCCTTCGGTTTTCAGACTGACTCTTTTTCCGGTGTTAGATTTGCCCAGGCTTTTAGCCTTTATTCTCTGCGGATGTTATTCTAGTGGGCCAGCGCTCCCGTAGGAAACACAACCATGGCCTTGCTGTGTCGTGTGGTTTCCACAGTGGTATGAGTTTGCTGAACTGGGAGAACTGGCTTGGGGCTAGGCAGTAGCCAGCGACTCAATGGCTACAGCAGCTGCCTTGAAGGCAAGTGTCTTCTCCTCCATGTGTGTAATGGCATTGTAGGGTCAGAAGACAACAAGACAGCCAGCACAAGCCTGCAGATGGGGATGACACCTGCAGTGAGGCTCTTTGGGGTGCCAGGTCCCCACCCATGCTGGAGCTCTTCCCAGCCCTATGCAGGCTGGGGCATCATCTGAGCAGGACACACTGTGAAGCAGGAGCTCAGAGCCCAAGGCTGGATGGAGCAGCCAGCGCTCGGCATTGCCCTCATGGTGGTCCATGGAGGTGCTCTGGTGGGTCTCCAGCCACCCTGTGAATTTGATCATTGTCATTGGGGTTAGCCCTGGCTCCATTACTTGTACAACAAATCACAGAGATGTTAAAGCAGGGGTGGCATTAGCAGAATATACATGTGGGAATCCCCCAGCACAGCCTGCACACAAACAGCAATATTCATCACAGTAGAGGTTTCTAACCTGAACCCTGCAGATTTTCTCATATCTGATGTAAATCTCTACCTTGCCTTCCAGCACCAGAGGCACTTTTGCCATGAGATTTACCGTACAGCATTAGTTCTGCCCTCTCAGTTCTTTTAACGCCTTTTGACCTAGGTACCTTTATAAGAATCCCCAGTCACCCAAACTGTTTCAGCTGATGCCATCTGATATGAATCACCCTAGCTCCAAAGGTTTGATTTGGGTTTGGTTTGGTTTGGTTTTTTTTTACTTTAACACAAGCTTTCCTCATCTTTCACCCCAATGGGAAGCACTTGGGCTCTGGGGTAACGTCAGGTTCCTACAAGTGCTAGAAAGCTTCCTGGTGGCCTGGAGTTTCAAGCTAGCATCCACCCACATTTGTGGTGCCTTTGAACCACTTATAAATAGATCACGCTCATGCGGCTGTTTCATGTGCAACCATGGGACCGAGGGGAAGTGGCTCAGATCTCAGGCACAATGTACAGGCTCTGGTGTCATCCCGGCCATCCATCAATGCTGAAACCCTTATGAAATCCAGAAGAGATTCTGACATGCGATTTGCTCACTCCATCATGGGGGGCTGGGGGTGGGGAGAAAATTTTTTTTAGGAAAGCAAGCGAGCAAGCAAACTGGCAGAACTCCTGCCACAAGGAATGAATTTGCACACATACTTTGATCCCTTTATGATTTTTTTATTTGTGTTAGCCACATCCTCTTCGCTGCACCACTCAGCAAAAGATGCTTTAAATTAGATGAGGCTTGGAAAACACTCTCTTTGTGGCTCCCTCCCCCCTAGCCTTGCCTGCCCCCAAGGCTTAGTATTGGTCTGGTAGCCAGAGCTTTGCCTAACATGAAACTGGCACAAATGAAAAGGCGGATAAATAAACGTCCAGGAATCTTGTTTGTCATATTTAATCCATCACGTTTCCCAAACAGCCTGGTCAAAAAATTCTGCAGCAGTGTTTACATCATCCTGATTGAAAGCTACATCCATGCATATAAATACCATTCCTGGATGTAGCTCCAGTTTCACATGAAGGCAGCTATCATCCCATCTGCCCTCACCACTGAAAAGAAAAGAAAAGAAAAAAAAACCCTTTACATTTCTTCCTTCCCTCATTCCTGCCCAATCCAGCCTCCAGCACTTGCATGCTCATTTTTTTTCCTTCCTTTTCTCAAGTCTTCTGGTGAGCATTTCCCAATTCTAAGATTTCCTGGTATACGCAACGGGTGATGAGCAAGTGGAATTCATGAGACCGCGAGGAGACAGTTAATCACCATGTTAATGAAAATGGCACAATGCGAGCACTTAGACATGCAACCTGGTAGGGTTTTGCATCATGACAAGCCACGTGTCTGGTACCATGCACTGAGGCTGGGAGCAGAAACCCTGCTTCAAGGTGAGGAAAACCACCAGAAACATACAACAAACCAGGGCAAATGAGAGATGTTTTCCATTTTAGTGACTGGAACGAGCAAATAGAAGAGGAAAAAAGCTATTTTAACAGTACATGAAGGAGTAGGAGGTGGTCACTGACTGTACATCCAGGCAATCAAGGGCAAACGATTATGGAGGTGAAGTTTAGAAAGGACCACAGGGAGTCTGACATCTCCACATGCCATGGGCCACCAAATACTTCCTAACAGCTCCAGCTCTTGAACAGCTAAGAGGAAAAAAAATTTAAAAAAAAAAAAAGGAAACTCTAACCTGCTTGGGATCAGATGGTACATTTTGTCTCATCAAAAATGAAATTAAGTTTTCTGATTATTTCATGGTCTTCTCCTGTTAAAAGAAAACCAACCAAAACTGTCCTTTTCCATTCTCACCTTCCACCCCCTGCCCCAACTTTTTATCCCATGGGCAAAATTATTCATCACACTGGATGCAAATCATCCTCTGTAAATTGCAGTTTTCTGTGGTAAATGGTTTCACCACAAAATGTCACGCTATGTTGCCTCCAGTAGTTCTCATCCCACTCAGATACACATACTTCTGTAAAACACTTTACCCACTTAACTCCCCTTATAAAGTGAGTCCAATATTGCAATGCACGTTGACACTGCCACACAGCTAAATAACCATTTTTTAAGCCTCACCCTGATTTGGTGGCATGATTTTTAATCACACATTTTGGCAGTATTGTCCAGAAGTTGGATTTTGCAGAAGGATTGGAGACAGACATCCTAGAATTGAAAGGCTTTGAAAAAATGGGCTCTGACTTGGACATCCCCTTGGGTTTCGGCTGGTTTCTGAGCCCTTATCATTGAAAACCTCCAGCCCCAAAAGGAAATAGCACCTGTTTTATTCAGCCAAGCAGCACAGACATTTCCCAGGTGCCTCTTAACACCCCTTGGAATAAAAATAAGGCTGTCAGCTGGCACATCACAGATAAATCAGTATTTTGCCTGTCAGAAAATAGCCACCTCTTTATTTATAAGTCCTGTTAGCATCCCTACTTCTGAAATTAGAGCCTTGCAGAGGACTAAGACAGACACCCTTATCTCAAGTAACAGTAAACCATATAACTTTATAAAAAGTTTTTAATCCCAGTAAAAAATAAGGGACTGTAAACCCACTTTTACCCTTCCTCCTTCACCTCTTGCCTACTCAAAAGCAGGAGCTGCTTCTGGCCGCCAGATGTCAAACCCACAGGCTCTTCCCCTTTTGCTATTTTTGCCATACACTTTGATCTTTTGCAACGGCTGCCCAGGGAAGCAGGGGGAGGCACATAGTGCTGGGGGTAGTGGATGCTGCCATGCCCCCTCCGAGCCCACAGGCTTCACCCCCTTGCTTCCTTTTGCCCTTCCTATGGAGGGGCAGGAAATCCACTCAAAAGGTGGGGTGAAAAACAGGGAGAGAGGTGGGGGAACGGTGGTGGGAAGAGATGGGCGGCAGGGCTGGGAGGGTGAGAAGAGGGAAGGGTGATGGGCAGGAAGGGAGCTGCTGGGTGGGCATGACTGAACAGAATGGGGGCTGGAGGGGACCTGCCTGCAGACTCAGCATTAAGGTCTGAGTGGGGATGAGTCTTGTGTGGGGTAGGAAGGAGTTTATCCCTTTTGGCACATCGCTTTGGGCCAAAGCAGACCTGATAGCAAGTTGCTGTCTCAAGCCATGGAGGCAGCTGGAGGTGCAGAAGACAGCACTCCTTAGCCACTGTCTGCCTTTCCTCCACCCCAAATAAATCTCACCTGCTTTGGGGACATTTGATCACCCTGGACTTTCCTTTTCCCTGTACCGAGGGTTGAACACTATAGCATTAAAGACAGGGGAATGTGCTATATATAGCAGTGTAAGTACGGCAACATATGAATCACTCGCTACCAGCAGGGTGCCTGACCTCCAGGCATCCCCAAAAGAGATGGGATTCCCTTTCAAAGGCAGCTGAGTCATGCCCAGAGCAGTGTCTCTGTTATAATTCACTGCATGATCAATGGGCTGCATCGCCCCATAGTGTCTTAGACTGACTAACACCTTGAAACCTACCCTGCCTCCAATAAAAAATAAAAAAATAAATCTTTTTCATGCAATACCATACAAGGAAAATGAAATTATACTATCAATGGGACTCACTCCTGGAACAAAGGAAGCAATATTACAGCTGGAGAGTCAACATCCAGTTCAAGAGTCGTGAATATCTTCTTTCTCCTTCCCTGCCAATGTTTTATTGTTGTGGTGGGTAATATAGGAAAGTTTTCACAGCACGGCTCAGCTTGCCTTGAGAGACTCACTCAACAACTTCAGGCTGGCAATAGTGCTAAGAGGCTTGCATGTCTTGATGCTTTTGCTGTCAAAAAAGACAAAGGAAAAATTGGTTTTAAAAACCTATGGGTACAGGAGGGGGATGGAAGTTTATGTTTGTGTCCAAAACAAATCACATCAGGTATTTGCCCAGTCTCTGCATCCCACGTGCTTGGGGTAAGGAAACATTCAGGCATATTGCCTGGACCAAGGTGGGCAAAAAGAGCATAACCCACACTGACAAGTTGCCAAGACATAGGGAAAATGCTGGTGAATGCAAATCTTGGTGCTTTAGTTGCTCCAGCTTCATTCACTATGGGTGTACAGAGACCGTAGAAAAGCAAATTTTTCATACGGACACCTTTGTTCTTCAGTTTCCAAAATCACTGCATTTTAACAACAAATATTCCCATTCGGTGTGCTCCAGGAAAAACTTCTTTCCCATGGACTTTTCATCTTTTTGGCCAGTAAACAAAATGTTGGGTCAAGTTCATGTCAATATTTCTAAGGAGCAGCAAATTTAAGGCCTGGCTGTCTCATCCTTTCATTGTCTATCTGACCTGAGACTGGACAGGTGACTGCAGTGCTCTAAGTCAATGGAAATAAATGCAAAAACTCAGCTTGGCTACATGTTTCATGCAGACTTTTGTGAATACTAGCCTTGCAGAGCCCGGCTCTGACGGCTGCACAAGTGACCTAGGTGCCTGCTAGTACAGATGGTGTTGGTGCAGGTCTCAGGCAGGCAAAACAGCTCCGATTCTGCCTGTAGTTCCTCCATGACCATGCTTCCTACCTCTTTAGCAATGCTCCTTGACCTCCATTTCTAAAGTGGGGTGCCCTGCGCTAATGCTTCCTCTTTGCCAAGCTTGTTACCTGATGCATATTACAGTGTGATGTCTCTTGGCTGCTCTCAGCAGCAGCAGCAGCTCAACAGGCACCTCCCCAAAACCTAGCTCAATCAACTCTGTCTCAGCCCCTTAATCCAATCCAGCTCTGCCAGCAGAGATCCTGGCACAGCTCAGCTGCCATCCCCATCTCGTGTTTGGCCACATTGCTTCCAAGCACTGGGGATGCCCTGTGCCTGCACATCTGGGCATCCTTGCAAGCCTGATGTGGCCCAGGCAGCCCGCAAGCTTGCAGGCAGGTTCAAGCTCAGAGATGCAGTGAGTTTCCCATGTCCCGGGCACACTGATGTGGCAGAGGGTTGCTGAGATATCCTGAAGCCTGGTTAACCATTTTCCAACTGCATGGAGGCAAAGTGTGAAAAACAACAGTGAGCTTGGGAGTTATGTCGCAGCATGAAAGCAGTCCTCATTTGAGATGGGGACATATGGGTGGGAGAATCTGACCCCAACACTCTCCTGAGGAACCTATGGCAGCCCCAATATCTCCTGGGGTGACCAATAACCAGGCTCAAAAAGTAGGCAATCAAGATGTTGACAAGAGATGGCACAGCTTTCCAGAAACCCAAGCCAGAGCAGCCTTTTGGTTGTGGAGCACTAAGATGATTTAGAAGGTAAAACACTTGAGTCTGTGTCGCATTTCCCTTTCCTCTGCACCAACCCGCTTGACTGTTATTCTCCAGCCCTCCCTTGATACTCCCACCCCGCTCCCAGCCACTGTCACCTTGTTGCTCATTGTGGCACCGGCCAGAGTGACAACAGGCAGACTTTACACATGCCGAGGGGTTGCATAGTGAGTGCTCCGCAGGTCAGAGCCCTCCCTCAGCTACCTCCCCATTCCCAGAGGAGCTCACCTGCACCTGGAGGGCAAGGAACCACACTTTGGGGGTGCTCCCTCCTCCCAGGCACCCACCACCTACCGTCTCCTGGGCATTTTGTGGTAGCCACAGTGGTGTAAAAAACTAAAAACAGTGTCAACAATGTGCGAACAGGTGTTTCCTATATATACATATGTGTACATATACATACACGTATATCCCCAACGTGGCACTGAAACTACTTGCTGTTTTCTGTTTAAAAGCTTCAGTTTTGCCCCAAGGCACTTGCAAAAACAAGGCCATGATACACATTACAGACAGATACCACCACAGAAATCTCCTCTCCTGCAGCTGTAGCGACTCTTTCCCTTGTAAACATATCAAGTTGAGATCAAAATTTGCTCCCTCTAAATGAATTCCTACATCTCCACTAGCTGCATATTTGTGGCTGTTTAGTATTCCCACTTTAGGCATTGGCAGAAACAAAGAATAAGTGAGTATAAGAACACATATGCTGAGTGCTGAAGGGTATCCCACCCTTAATTTAAATAGTAGAACTAAAATATTTCGTGTGTGTGTGTGTGTATACACACACATGCACATATGTCATGGTACTTAAGCAAACATTAGCTCCACAGACCACTGAGCATTTGCTTCTCCTATGTCACATTTGGAAAAGTGCTAATGCCTTATGGGAAATGTGGAAAAAATGTAAATATTTTGTTCCAAAGCAACATAGCTTACCACTGTGCTTTTCTGACTTTTCTCCCTTGCAGCAAACAGCAAGCAAATAATGCACTGAATGCTTCTACTTTCTCCATGTATAAACTAATTCTGTCCCTTTGAACAAGCCTAACTGGAGCAGATTTTTTATGTTTTTAATGCTTTACAAATCATCAATTCCTATGGCCTGCCATCTTCTTGGAGGAAAAAAACCCCATCCAAGTCGATTGCCAAGCAAAGGGTTATGATTGCAAGAATTGGACTCAAATCTCCCCATTTCTAGGCTGATATACACTCTGACCAAGAGGGAGGGGATGGTTCCTCTTGCAGAAACAGCCACTTTAGGGCTGGCGCCCATCAGGGATTTCCTCTCAAGGACCACCAAGGACACCTGCAGGGACAGCAGGGTCAGTGACCCCACACTGCAAATGGCTCAACAGGTGCGGAGAGATGCTATGGGCCTCCATCTTCAGGGAGAAGATGACGGTCCCCCACATAATACACTCTGCTTTGGATTGGGAACTTCATCAAAAGTATTATGTCAGTGCAAAAAATAAAATTTTTGCAATTTTAGCAAAGCTTGCATGGAAAATGGAGACCTCAACACCAGAATAAGACTGCGTAGCAAACACCAGCTACAAAATATTCATTAAACATCACTGCTCTCCGAAAGAGCTGTAGGCTGCTAGATGAACCCGCGCACCAGCTCAGCAGAGGTTATTGGTTTAACAGGTTCCTACCGCACTGCGCTTTATGGGACCCTCCTGTATTACTGGATATATTTTGGCTTACCATGAAGAAAATGTTCTTGCCAAAAGGGTTGCTATTACCTCAGTGGCTTCTCATTATAAGGGGCACCAGGCAATGGTGTTGTGCTGGGATCGAGGAATTTTCCGCTGCTCTCCTGCCGTGCTGGGGGAGCACAGCACCAAAGCTACCATGCTGAAAAGCATCTGAGACAATATCATATTCCTCAGTTATATCTTCACCTACCCATTTCCCTGCATTATTATTAGGGTTGCTATTTATATTACACTTGTGTTATAAGCTCTCATTGTTCTCAGGACGGGAAAAACACAGATACTCCTCTCTCCAAATGCTATGGATGTAAATGGATACATCAGAGCAAGGGCAGCAGCAGGACAGCTATTTCTCCCTTTTTTTTCCTTTCTTTGCAAGGAAAACTGGCTCCAGAGAAGTGAGCTATGGAAAGTTGCACTGGGAGCTGGTGGGACTTTGGAGAAGAGGATCTGACATGTCACACAGAGGTTTTAAAGCAAAGGATGTGCCATGGCCAACAGGTTCAGGTGAGGTGGGAAATAGGGGCCCCAAGTCTTTGTTGTGAGCATCTTATTTAGATGCCTAGAACCAGGAGAAGGGAAGGTAGCTTCAACACAGAGAAGATCTGAGCCTGAAAGGCAGGATCCCTGCTACTGGTGGATGGGATAGCACTCTCCAGTGGGAAAGGTTTGATGACCACAGCCATGCAGTGGGCTTAGGTTAAGTGAGGTGTTTGCACAGGAGCATACCAAGAGATAAGACACGGATGACCGAAAAAAAGGCTCCATGTAAACATTTGCCTCAGACACACTTTTTCCCAGTGATTTATGTTCTCTCCAGATGGAGATGACACCATGTGGTTGCTTGCCACAGCCTTTAGAGTCAGCATTGATGGGGAAGAGTGGCTTTTCTTGAACAGCCAGCAATCTCTCGGGATGAGTGACCTCCAAGTCTGTCGAGGGTTAAAAGGCATGGGGGAATATGTGCTCTGAGGATGAATTTATGAACCCTAATAAAACTGCTGGGGGAGGAAAGATAATCACAGCAAACTGAAAATGTTTCAGCGTTTGCATTCCTCCACCTTCTGTCCTAGAGGCGGGGAGACGTTCTCCCTCATGTCCTGCCAAGAAAAGAAATGGCCGTAAAACTGCTGATATCATTTTCAGTTCCTCCCCCCACTTTGAATCTGCAAACCTCATCCCTGCCTCCCTCTCAGAGAGTAGGAAATGGTTCGGGTTAAATGAGCGTGGAAGCTGGAAAGCCTGGAATTGGAATCATTTCCCTGCTGGCCTTCCAGGGGCTCCGACGGGAAAAGCCCCCAGGCACAACCGGAGAACAAGATCTCCTGCCACGTCTTCTTCCACTTACACCTCCCAGTGCTTCACCTCGCGGGGTCTGCTTTAGCACTTAGGTGGTGGGGCAGAGGCGGGGGGAGAAGGTTGTTTTTCTTTCCTTCAGCCTTTGCAAATGGACTTCCAGGGCAAACAAAATAATTGGCTCAGGCAAACACAAGAGCTGAAAGGCATCACTTGGCAGGTGGGGGTGTCACCTTTCCCATCACTCCTTTGGTTTCTTATTGCCAAAGCACCCGCCTCTTGAAGGAAATGTACTCCTTGAATGTCCAGCTGCTGGCCTCCAGGGTTATTATCTGGAAGATGGTGGCACTTTTTGAGCACAAACCTTATGCTTGCACCTTTCAGGATTGAATATGCTTCAACATAGGGCTGGGATCCTCAGATCCAGAACCAAAGTACAGTTATGCTTCAAAAAAGCAGACAAAGGTTTCCAAGAAGCAAGTGTGAGGAGGGGAGATGCACAGGGAGCTCATCTCTGAGAATTCAAAGCATCTACAGAAATATTTGAATGAAACTTGGCCTGCACTATCTGTGCGAGGTCCATTCCCCTGATCACACACAGAAAATGAGCTGATAACAAAAGGGTAGTGCAGCTACAGAGATGACAGCATTTTAGTGGAAGACCTGAAACAGAAAGCCACCGAAGACCTCTGGAAGAGGTTTGGTGGAGGATGTCTCCAGAGAAATACCATCACAAAGGAGCCCCCAAGCCTGGCTTGGTGCAGGTCTTTCATAGGTGAGGCTCCAGCTAGAAATCTGGGACTCAAGCTCCTCCATGCCAAGCTTTGTACAAACACAAAGGTCGTCCTGCCCTGTGGGTTGTGGACTCTGCTTATTTAAGATATCCCCCATGCATGCAGGCACTGACTTTGCTCCCCCCCACAGCCCGGGAAGACAGCTCTCTCCCCCGTTTTGCAGGACTACATGAATGATCTCCTCGGGCTGACACAAGGAGCCTGCAGCAGAGTTGGGTATAGGACCCAGGCTTCATGAGAACCAGCTCTGCCTGTTAAGCACCAGACCAGCCTTCTCTCCAGATGAAGAGGAGGCAATTCCAGCACTCTGGCAAAGCCACTTGGAGAGAGGCGATAGAGCCCCAAGGCTACCCCTAAATCTGTCATACAGCACGCCTTCCTTTCCTTAGCACTCACATATTGATATTGTTGGGGGGGGGGGGGAAAGCAGCCCTGGCTGTCCCTGTAGGTCCCAGAGGAAATGGTTTTATAGGACTCCAGTGGATGCAGAAAATAACTTCCACTTAACGGCAGGCGCTGGCTCAGCATTTGCTGGCTTGAGACAGATCAAACACTTCAGAGCAATTCCCAAGTTATTGGTCCTCCAGCTCAGAGGTTCCCAGCCAAATCTTTATCCTCTGCTTCTGAAAGCTGGTTCTACTTTATATTCAGGAATAATATCCCTAAAACCTTGCATTTATGAATGAGCAATACTTTCCTCACCTCCACAAAAGCCCGCACCGGGCTGGAGTCCAGGACACAGCGGCATCTCTTGCAAAGGTGCAGAGCATTTGTGTCCAGACGCCTCAAGCGCTTTGGGAGTTGGACCCAGCCTTGCACTGCCGCCTTTGCAAACTGGCTATTGGGACACAGGCTCTCCAGCCACACTGTTTAGTTAATGAGCGTCTGCACAACACATTTTTAGTTCTCATGACCCTTCATCCCTCGTTATCCAACAAGCTTGAACCAGCCTGTATGGATGGGACCTGGTCCTCCAGAGCAATCAGGCTTTTGAATGGATATTGCATTTTTGAATGCACATTGCAGAGCTTCAGAAGCTGTGCTCAAGCTGGATGAGAAGAGCAGATTAATCTTGGTGGCCAAAACCTTCACGCTTCGGGAAAGGCCATGTGAAGCCCAGAGAAAGAAAAACAGCACAAGGTAAATGGAAAACTCTCACCCAGAGAGCGCTATGCTAATCGGCACCAGCTGGTGCTCTGCTAATATTTTGATAAAGTCCTATTTTCTCTCCAGAACAGAAACCTTACTGAGGTTTTTTTCCCTCCCCCACCCCTCCCCTGCCCTTTCCTTCTGTCATAGTTCTGGCATGGTGTAAAGGGGAACATATGTAGCAGACATAAATGACAGATGAAAGAAGAGAAAAATAGAGGAGGATAAGAAACCACACAGCTTCACTGACACATCAAAACCCAGATAATAGCCTGACGCTAAGATGTCCTTCTCTTCTCCCTCCATCCTCATCCCATGCATGTACCTTGCCCTCCCGCAGCCTCCACAGCATTACAGGGGAGCAGAACACACACAAAACCTGTACTGAAGGGTGAAGGATTCCCATTATAAAGTTGAGCTCATGCGTTCAATAAAGGAAATGAAGAGGAACCAATTTGACTATTCATTATATATTCCACACTAAATTGCTCCTTCCAGCCAATGCCTAAAGAAGCTTTGGAGAAGCTGTTGGTCCTGGTTGTCCCAAGGAACATAATTAGCCTCCCAGACATGGTCATTTTGTCAAATCCCAGGGAAGGAGATTTCAGGAGTATGTCAGTTTTACGCTGATTGCACGTAGGAGAAAAGAAAAAAAAGAAATTATGTCAGTGTCTTACAATGTGAGGTTTTAAAATTGTCTTATTTTCTGTTTTTAAAGTTACATTAGAGCCATCAACATTGGAATTAAGCCACATTTTAAAAGCCAGGCAGAATCTGTTAAAGCAGCTCCTGCCTACCAAACACAGACTGTCACCAAGCTGCAAGAAGGGGGCTGCCCCATGCGGGGAGACAAGCCAGGAACCAGGGGGGACCCTGGTGTGGGTGGGTCCCACACCAACAGTATGCTCTCCCACAGCATCTGCACGTAGTGGTGCAGAGTGGATTGCTGGCACAGGGTCCACCAGCAGCCCCAGACAAGGCAAAGGGACGGACCACACCAGGGCTGGAGGTAAGTCTGCAAGAGCCCAGCCAGGAGACAGGGCGAGAGAAGAGACGGGTATACTTACTGTGTAGCCCAGGGCAGTACTAGCTGCCCTGCCCTGAAGGTAAATGGAACCCATGAGCCCAAGGGCAGAGAGGGTGCACAGGGCAATTAAGGTGCATTGGTGTCCTCCAGGCCCTGACAGAGAAACCCTCCCAAGGTTCAGTCCCCTTGGATTATGGGCAAATCTCTCTTTCCCTAGTAAGACAGTTGACCTCTGGCTCTCACGGAGTGTGCCTGAGTGTCTCTGCGGTGCCAATCTTGGTGACAGCTACCTTGTGGAGAAGGTGGTGACCAACTCCTCCACTGCTCTGGAATATGCAAGAGTATGGGATGGACTTTCTCTGCACTGAGTCCCATTACGTGGTTCATGGAAGAAAGCTTCTGAAAGTCCACTTGCATCCAGCTGCCATTTATCTACATCCCTCCTACAGAGGCAGCAGATTTGTTTGGGGTTTTTTTAACCTACTGTTGGATAATAAGACAGATGTCCATACTGGGTCTCATTTTGAATAGATCTAAACTAGAAACAAATGTATTAGACAGCATGAATTACTGTGTGTGTATCCTGTTCCAGCATGGAACTAAAGCAAGGAAGAGCAGCTAGGTCCCACTTTACTTTTTGAGGGAACTCCTTTTTAGATGGGAAATGGAAGTACCCCAGCAAAGGAGAGGATCCTTGGAGTAAGACATGACTCCTGTTATGCTGCTGTAGGGAAGAGTAAAACATAGCTGAGAAAATATAGCTGAAAAATATGCAAAATACAAGAAAAGTGGTGCTTGCCTGCTGCCTTGGCCTCCTAGCTATGTCCTCTGGGGTGGGTTGAAGTTCCCCAGCCTGGGGGAGAACCGTTCAGATGGGGAACAGGACACCCTCTCAGTGAAAGCTGAGTTCATTCTGGAGAAAGGACGTGCTCTCGGATGCCTTTGAAAGCCCAAGGCAGTATTTCTGAGGTGGAGATTGGCGCTTGAACAGAGGCCAGAACCACCTAGGGAAACAAGAAGAAGAAAACAAATGGGGGTGAAGTGAAGCAGCAGAGGAAGGTAGGGCGAAGATCAAAGGAGAAGGGCAGGTTTAGAAAGCCACTGCACTGCCTCTGGAGCCGAGGAGCTCTCTGGTTCTGTTGGGTCTTCCTCCATCAGTCTCAATACACGTGTTCATCTGTTTGCACAGCTGACTGTCACTGACCCCGGGTGCTCGGAGTGGTTGGTGGGCTCAGCAGTGCCGGTTGCTCACTGCCTGGGATGCTCTTGGGGGCTTGCCGGGGCAGCCCAAAGCCTGTGTGTGGTCAGGGCGCTGCCTTCCCTCCTGGAGCAAGAGATTACAAAGAGCACAGCTGAGAAACTCAAAATGCATCAGAAGGAAGCAAAATGGGAGCTGGGGAATTCAGCATTGCAACTGCCTGGGGCACTAGTGTTAATCAATATGGTCTATTTTATTTTTTTAAAGCAGACATTAGTGATGCATTTGTATTTAATGCCTGTACTGGGAGCCTTTATACTTTCTAGAGCTGAAAAAGGCAACCAGATCACCCCAGCCTACCCCAGGCTAGCCAAAGCAGGACAGAGGCAAGACGTCATGCCACAGGAGTGAAGGGTTTGCCACCCCACCTGTCATCTCTTGCATACAGGACTGGGGGCTGCCATCTCAGGACAAATATCTGATACCAGGCGCTTGTCTTCGCCTGGCCAGCCAGCTGCTGCGGGATGTGAGAAAGTCTCTTCCCAGTTCTCCTATTAGCTTCTGACAGCTTGCTTTTTTTGATCAGGAGGTGTTGTCAATATTTAAGCCACTGTTCAGAGAAGAGTGTCAGTAAAGTCCAGGCATTGCCTTTTCTGCAGCTACTGGAGAAAATCCCCATTCCAATCTCCACTTTGGAGCTGATGGGTCATTCATTCACTATTGCTTATTTTATTGGCAGGAACTGATGCAGCAAGCAGGCCGTGCTGGAGGACTCCAAATATCATTGAATAGTCTCAGAATTACCTTCTGATGCTCCTGAGTTCAGAAAAGAGCTGAACTCATGAGGCCATGGTGTCACCCTCAGCAAGGTCGCATCTGAAACTCCTCTCACCATTTTAATTTCCCTATTACCCTGCCCTAAGAGCTTCACTTCACTTGTTAGGTTTGGCATCTCTTTTGCACTATTTTTGGAGGATTCCAGAACACATTTCTGATTTTGGCCATCTTCATCTTTTTCTTATAATTGTTAATAATATTTTTCCTTCCAGACACTGGACTCATTCCCATGTTGGCTGCAAGGCTTCAGCACCAATCGCCGTTTAATTCAATCCTCCTCTCCTTCAGGAGCACCTTCTCATAACACTGCCCTACTACTGCTGCAAATCCATGGAAAATAAAAGCTTGGAGAACCAGGGGGTTTGACTTAAGGAAAGCACCTTGAAATACATCCCTGTGTATGCCTTGTATCATAAATGCTTTCCTTCCCTCTTCCATGAAACAGAAGGTCCCCCATACCATGTGCCTGATAGGACAGGGAGAGCCTCAAAACCTCAGAAGGCTTAAACCACATTGTTTCTCCCTGAAAAGTCGGGATCTGGCAGCCTGCTGCAGTGGGATATCAGTGTTAGAACAGAAGGGATATTTCAAGCTGTCTTGATCTGAAGTCTCCCACAACTGGGACCAGCCAAGGATTCACCTCTGGAGCCCCAGTAACCAAGAGAAGTCCTGAGGTCCCACCACAGAATGAAGAGGAGGAGACATGCCTACCAGAACAAGGAAAGAAAAGAAAGAAAAAAAAAAAGGCTGGAAGAAGAAATAGCTTCTCCTGAGCTTGACAAATATTCCAGATTCCTTCCTTTCCTTCTTTGGTATTAAACAAAGTTCAGTCTCCTGTTACATGACACAGAAAATGTGTCATGTCAAAATCCCCTGTGTGCTACTGTTTGCAAATAAATAACACACAAGAAACAGTAGGCTTAGGTGAAATTACAGCTACCTAATCATGGCCTTCAGTCTACCTAATTGGGTCTCCCTGTGCCTTATGATGTGATGGTGAAGTTCCTCTTACCCTCAGGCCCTTGCTCCACTTGGTGCTCAGGCTCCATGTTATCAGCTTGCAAAGTTGACCAAACCCCACCATGCTCTTTCAGGACAATGACAGTTCAGTCCCTCCATTGCACGAGAAAACGTTTGCGTGGATGTTTGTGTTCACCCTGACTTCAGTGCTGGTCTGCCAGCAGCTAAGTTGGGTCAGGAACTGATATGGATGGAGCAGTGAGGACATCGCTGCTGGCCCGTGTAGGGACAACACATAGTGTGGCAGAGAGACACAAAGGAAAGTTATGCATCCCAGCTGAGTAAACATTGGACTGCAGCTGGCCAGAAAACTGACTCTGAGAGAAAGGACCTGCACAACGGAAGAAGAGGGGAAAGAGAGAGATTTCTTAAGGCAAACACAATACCCATTCCAAGTCAACTACAACCAAATCCCTTGGTGTGCTCTACCAAGACTGATCTCGATGGGTGTCATGGTTTAAGCCCAGCTGGTAACAAAGCACCACGCAGCCGCTCGCTCACTCCCCCCACCCCAGCCATGGTGGGATGAGGAGAAAATACAAAGGCAGGCTCATGGGTCGAGATAAGGACTGGGAGGGATCACTCACCACTTATGGTCACGGGCAAAAGACATGCTCAACTTGGGGAAGAAACAAAATCAATTTAATTTACTACAAAATCAAATCAAAACAAGGATAATGAGAAGTAAACCCAAACCTTAGAACACCTTCCTCCCAGCCCTCCCGGCTTCCCGCCTCAACCCCACTCCCGGTTCTCTCTCCCTCCTCTGCCCTGTGGCACAGGGGAACGGGATGGGGGTTGGGGTCAGCTCCCCACCCCTTGTCTCTGCCGCTCCTTCCTCCTCAGGGGCAGGACTCCTCACTCGTCCCCTGCTCCACCTTGGGGTCCCTCCCACAGGAGACAGTCCTGCACGAACTTCTCCAGCATGAGTCCTTTCCACGAGCTGCAGTTCCTCACAAACTTCTCTGGCGTTGGTCCTTCCCGTGGGCTTCAGTTCTTCCCAAACTTCCCTGGTGTGGGCCCTTTCCGCGGGCTGATCTTCAGTCACAGGCTGCTCCATCGTGGGCTTTCCCATGGAGTCATGGCCATATTCGGGGGCCTCCGCTCCACCACTCACCTCCATGGGCCGGGGGGACACAGCCTGCTGTCTCACCATGGGCTGCAGGGGCATCCCCTCCTTCCTCACTGACCCGGTATCTGCAGAGGGGTTCCTCTCACATTCCAATCCCCCTACTCACTACCGGTTCCCCTTCTGAAATCTGTCATCCCAGAGGCACTACCACTGTCACTGGTGGGGTCGGCCTGGGCCAGAGGTGGGTCTGACCTGGAGCCAGGGGAGCTTCTAGCATCTTCTCACAGGAGCCACCCCTGCGGCCCCTCCCCCACTACCAAAAAAAACCTGCACCACACAAACCCATAACAGTGGGGAAATCCACAGCCGGGCAGCGTGAGAGTAAATTGCGTATGTTGACAACCGCAACCGTCCCCCAGTAAGTGGAGACACAGGCAGATTGGAGATACAGAAGACTACTGAAGATAAAGAGATAGGGTTGGCTGCTTATAGCCAGTGCTTCAGCAGCCTTGAAACTGTTGGCGTCTCAAAGGAAATACCTTGCAGAATCCAAACCTATCATTCACCATCAAGACTCTTAAAAAACATGAGTGAATGCATACAACTAGCCATGCTGTAGAGAAACCTAGCTGCCACAGTACATATATCATATTGCATCAGCTAAAGGAAAGAATTGCCCCGTAAACTAGACCTGACCCTGGTTCCTGTTGGTGTGTGGGTCAGGTCACCCATGGCCATCAGAGCCCTTCCTTGTCGCTGCCTAGCTGCCTGGCCAGAGTCCTTTGCAAACACACAGGAAACTTGTGGCTTAGATGAAATTAAGGCCACCTAACTCGGCCTTTTGGTACCCGTGTTCCTCGGGTGCGATGATGAAGTTCATCCTGCCCTCAGGCCCTTGCTTCATGTAATGGTCAACACTTGCTGCATGGCTTTAGTGTGTTGTGGTACTGCCCCAAGACTGAGTGCCAAGTACTTTTCCTTGCTCCCAGGGAGAACGAATGAATCAGAAGACCTGTGGCATAAAACATCTTCCCAGAAACACTTCTGGATCCATCCCTGTAGGGGTGACTGAGCGGGGGCCCTCCTTCGATGCTGTGCGGGCTTGCTGGCTGAGGAATGGGGACCTTACCTCATCCTGCAAGAAAGCAAAGGACCCAGCTTGAGAACGAGGCACAGCTGAGCTCTGCACCCATGTGGCAGGGAGCAGGGCAGGTTTTGCACCATAAGACACTTCCACAGAAAGGAACCAGGCCCTGCCCAGCATGAGATGAGCCAGGGCTCTTTCCTCCAGCCGAGGTATGCCCCCATCCCTGTGGCAAGGAAAGAAGAGCACAGAGCTGTGTCTGCTGATCGTGAGCCCAGCATAAACAAAGGCATTTCTGAAGCACACCCCCAAGCCTTTGGCTGCAACATCCAGGCCCCTTCTGCACTTTTGTTTCTCAAGTTGAATCTGCAGCATTTCATCAGTGCAGAAGTATTTCTGCCCTTCTCCCCCTGTGCAGCAGTGCAAGGCAGCACGGGAAAATGCATGTGGTGGTGAAGGTGACAGCTGAGCTAACTCAGCTCTCATCATCATGCTCTTTAGCATCCTGCAAGTGCTCTCTCTGCATGTCTGCAAAGTGCACATCAGCCAGGTAGTCTCTGATGGCACAAGGCAAGCCAGACCTTCTACCTACTGTCCTCCTGCTTTCTCCCAAAGACCACAAGCCCTGCCCAGCCTCATCTCCTGCCCCAACAGCCTGCTTAGCTACAAATGCTGCTACTAACCACGTCCCAAGTTCCCTGAGATGCGGAGTAGGGGGATTCGCATCCAGGCCCACCAGCACTCAGCCCACCTACAAGGACCCTAAAGCATTCAGGGGGCTCCTTTGGGAGTCCTCACTGGGGCAGGGACTTGGGAGGCCAAGACTAAGCACAGCCACCAAACGGCACCAATGTGTTTCCAAGGTTGTTTGCTCTCCTCATGGTGCCTCGTTGCCTCTGTAAAGGTGGGGCGTGCACAAACTGAACTTTTTGTCTTATCCTGATGACATATCTTCTAGGAAGCCACGGTTTGCAAGGCCAAGTATAAATATGACTGTCTCCCAGACCACCTCCAAACTTCAATCAAACAACCAAACAATTCATAACTTTAGTTAGGACATAAATAAAACTTGCCCCCATAAGATGGCATCACTGCTCACTTCCCAGTCCCTCTGTCTCCTATCCTTCATCCTTGAGGAGACAGCTGTTATGGCAGCTGTGCAACACTCACAACACACATCCCTCTCACCAATCACCAGAACTCACCTCCTTCCCTTCTCCTAAACCTTGAGCCACTTAGCTTCTGCAGCGACTCAGACAGTGGCTTGTTGCTGACTAGTCTGCCACGATATACAGAGACTCCAGCAATAAAAAGGAAGACATGCCACAGATATTAATATAATCATAGCACTTCAGTTGCAGACAAAATGCATGCAATGTTCATGCATCCACCTTTTCTCTTGCCTATGTGTATTCTTACACAAAATTAGAAAACAACATCTTTTGGGAAATCCTAAAACCATTTAAAAAAGGATAAATGGGAAAAGATAGTTGCCAAATGGAAAAGTACCAAACCAGCAAAGTGATAAGGTTTATTCCCAACAGGCTTCCCTGGGGGCAGGAGAGTAATTCAGGGCAGGGGGAGGTGAAGGATGCCATTAGAGAAGGTAGCTGAACCTTCCCAAGGAATCTGCCTTAGCAGCTTTCCCCACAGCGTTACACAACACAGCACAATAAAAATGTTGGCAATGAAATAACACAGCTTGTCTTTGGACCCCCCCTGCCTTTCCTGAATCAAGCACTATGATGATATGTTAAGGCACCAGTGAGTTTTCCAATAGTAAAACAAGGGAAACCTTCATTTCAGACACCTGGGGTCTGACACAAGGCAGGTTGCAAGCACAAGAAAAGCTCCTGTCTCCATATAAAGGCAGCACTGTGCAATTAGGTGAAAATTCTTTTTTCTTTTTTTGCAGCGGGATTAAGAACCTGAACTTTATATTCTTGCCTGCTCTACCAAAAGGTTTCCCTGCCCTCCATAAACCTGCACCGTGCAGCAAGTCAGCCAAATGATCATGATTTATAGCATTGGGTGAAAATCAGATGAAATTCAGTTGCTTCCCATTTGAGTTCAAAACTAAGCAAACTTGAGCTTTGTTTTGGGGTGAAATCAAAGCACAAAGGAAAACTTGGGAGGCAAGAAAAAGGCAGAGAGGGAAACCAGGTAAGCTGACGTGAAAAAGTGGGTTTTTTTCCTGAACTCATGTGGACCCGAACCCCTGACCTCCATGCATGCAAGACCCTCTTCACACCAGCCTGTAGCACATAAATCTAACACTGAACTTGGAACTGAGTTTCAACATGGTTTAAACCACATGCAATTAGCCCGATTAAAGGATTTTTTTTCAGGGCCTGGTTAGGTCCTGCCTGTATTTTAACTGGGAGAAAACTTGTGTTGCCAGTAGATGTTGCCACTTTTGCAACAGGCTGTAGTTTGAGGCTACATGTGCTTGGAAAAGTTGCGTCCTTGGGCTACAAGCAAAGGCAGGGAAAAGGTTTGCTGTAAAGATGAAATGCTTTAAAGAAGCTCACATGCTTTCTGCTCGTGCTGTGCCAGGCATCAGTAAATGTGACCAGCTGAAATTGCATCCAAAACAATAAAAATGGTGGGGGTGAGGGGGGTGGGACTGCTGGAACCCAGAATTATTTAAAAAGAAAACAAAACCTGGAAACATTTGCCGAGTGAAACCAGACTTTGGTGATTATTTTGTAATTATTCATGGTTGAAGGGACGGAAAACACTCCAGTATTTAAATGCAATTATTTGTTTGTTTGTTTGTTTGAGTGCAATTGCTAATGGTGATGGTTAATGGAAAAAAAAAAAAAGGAAGAAATGTGTATAACTGACACACAGCATCTGCCCTGCTGCATTAGTTCCCAAGTCAACCAGCAAAACCATAGGCTTATGGGCCTTACGTAGACTTCATTCGTAAACCTGTCTTTCAAATCCTGGGTAGTTGCCAGGAATGCCTCTATTAAAAAAAAAAAAAAAAAAAAAAAAAGTGATATCCTGAAGGGTTATGAAATAAATTTCCCTGTAAGCCATATTCCATCTCTGTTGTTGGCATGGAGAGCAAGGAAAAAAGCACATTTCTTTCTCATTTTTTAAATACGTACTTTTAAGAACGATTATGGGATATTCTGACATGGCTTTGTACCCATTTGAAGTTCTGCCTTCAATCTGAAAGAGATCTCAGGAGTCCAAATGTGTCTGTGAGCAACAAAACTTGTGTCTTGACAAGCCCAAGGCAGGATGCAAGGACTCAACTTCCCCTAATGCTCCCCTGGCATCCTTGTCTGCCATCTGTGAATATCCAAGGAAAACTATTCTGCAGACTGCCCAGCTGGAAAAAGGTGTCATGCTGCCCTGCACATCTCCTCTGGTTACCAAGAACAATTGCATGTATAAAAGAAAAAGGTTGTGAGCTCTTCCTTATTAGCAAGGATAAACTCAGCACTTCTTCCCATCGGGCAGATCTTGAGTTCTCTACTCAAGCAGCAAAGAAAAGCCAGCAGGACTCCACGCATCAAACACCTTCAACAACAAAATGTACCAGCTCAGACAATAGTCCTGTTGACTTAGGAGGTGACAGGTTTTCCCAATGTCCATCAGTGATATAGGAACATACCTGTCCCTGACACCTAAGACATGTAAGTACTTCTGAAAATGCCTATCTAAGCAGGAATGCAAAAGTCAAAACTGTGGCCTGTGCTCCTCAAGTAGTGGCCTTAGACTGGATCAGACCAAGACCTCACAAGGTCCCAGATGTCCCAGGTACACCTAACGGTGGTAGGGAGCTTCCTACCACCCTCTTAGTTTCTGGAAGAGTGGCTACTGCCCGAGGCTATTCCGATTTCCTGTTGGAAGCCACCCAAGCTGTGAACAAACACCATGGGTGGGCATCAAAACATCCAAGGCAACCTGAGGCCTTTTGGGTTCCTTCCTAAACATGGGAGCCTCGTGCATGGAGCTCCTCTGGGTTACGCAGGGTGGCGGCACTGGCCGATGTGACAGAGGTCCCGCATCCTGCCGGAGCAGCAGTGGGAGACTTGGCAGCCTAACTCACCAGTCCTAAAGTGGCAACATCTTTTAGCAATTGAATCCAATCCAGGATGTCTGAAATGTTTTTTTCCATGCAGCGACCTTATCCCAGCCCCTGCGCACAAGACAGTTGGGGAAGGTTGTGTCCTTGCCCTGCAGCATGGCATGGTGAAGAGCAGAGCACCAGCTTAAACTACAGCCAGATGGCTTTGGGTCAGATATTAGAGAAAACTTTCTATCAGGAAAGACAAACAAGCACAGGGATTAATTTTCTGGAGATAAGCTGGCTCACGTCTTCCTACCTGGCCAAGGAAGGAACGAAGGTACAGGACAGGTTTGGGGGTCCTTGGAGAAAATGGAGGTTGGAGGAAATCCTGAAGGAGCCCTTCAGGACTTACTGGGATGGCAGATGCTGGTCCCCAGAGCAGCAGCAGTGGCTGTTGCACCAGGGATGCTCTGTCTTTCGGAAGGGGTCTGGACCCACCTGGTGATCCTGGCTGGTTGGAAAGATCGCGTTCAGGCAGTAACCGCCAAAGGGGCATTTTGATAACCACCTCCTTGCAGTCGCCAACAGGCACTGGCATTAGCTGGATTTATAGTGAAGCTTTATCTGTTGCCTGCAATTCTAATTTGTGGTTCATAGGCCATAAAACTCCAAGTTTTCCAGGCAGGGGAAAAAAAAAGTGACGATTGACTGTTACTGCTGCTTCTTTTTTTTCCACTAGAGCTGTTCCTTATGCAGTTGTAACCAAATAGTAACCAAATAGACTGTCTAATGGCCAGTGCTGTTTATTCCAAAACAGTATGGATTTCCCATTTGTAATTCAAAAACCATAGGGTGTAACTTTCCTTGCTTGGCATGAAGCATGGTCGAGCTTCTAGGATACAGAGACAGTCCTGAGGAAGACTGTTCCTGCCTGAAGAAGGATCCATGAGAAATAAACTGCCTTGCACTTTTGGTGAATGATATATTTTTTAAAAGCATCTCCAGCCTAAGATGCAAAACAGCCATTTGTTTCCCAAAGTCAGTATTTATTAGACTCTGCATAGTTAAATCCTTTTTATTCCCACTTAAAAAATTTATTTTTCTTCCTCCATGCATGAATGGGCTTCCATTTACACTTGAAATTGGTTTTTGAAATGAGCTTCATCAATACCAAACTAAAAGGAAACCACAGAATTACAGAGAAATATTAGCCTGTATCATTTCATGTGAGACACAGGATAAAATCAGAACAAACTCACTATCAAACTGAAATCTGGCTGCCCACATTGAGCACTGCAGCTATTTCTGCTTTCCTCTAAGGGGGTGTTATCAGATCACCCAGCCCACCACACACCAACATCAAACAACTGAGCTTTGCTGCGTTTCACCTGCTGAAATGCTGGAATTTGGGGGTAAGAAGCAAAGTTCCTCTCCCTCCTGATAGAGGAGAAAATTTGGCAAGCATCTTAAAATTTGTAAAGTAGTTGCAAAGCTGCAAGAACCAAAAGGAAGGTGGGGGGAAAACACAACAGCTCAGAAAGACGGGGTTTGTAAGGTGTGGGTTTTTCCATACTCCCACGATTTCTGAAAGCCTGAAGAATGTTGGCATGTTTACCTTGCAGAGTAATGTCATTGTGGGGGAAAGCACCCAGGCTCTAGCGTATTATTCAGTGCAGGTAAGATCTGAAGTTGGGTCTTGCATTTCAAGAAAGGTGTGGAGCAATGCAAAGGTGCAAATGAAGGCTCAGGAGAAAAGAGCCATCATCTCACACAGCGATACCTGCAAGCCAGGACCAGATCCCACCCCAGCTATGGGAAAGACCCTGTGGAAAGGACGTCACTAGGTGCAAGATGATGTAAGGGAGATTTAGGGAAGCTTTCTCATGAAGAACACCAAGAATTGGAATAAAATGCATGACAGGAGGGTGGGTTTACTGGGGAGGAGGTTCAATGCATATCCCTGGGAATAGGTTAGACGAGGAATGCAGCAAGCACGCAGGCGAGTGCTGGGGTGGGATGGACTGGGCAGAAGCGCAGGGTCCAGCCCAGGCACTGCTCAAGGGACCACAAAGCATTTTGGCAAGCGGACCCTCCCTGGGAGCCAAAGGGCAGAGCAGGGAAGCTTCCTTGCAGTCCAATTACCTCGGCGGGAATCTAAAAGATATTCCCATTGCCTGCGAAGCTGTGTGCCAAGTCTGGTGTTTGTTTGTGTCTGTGTTTATTTCTCAGAGAGTTTCTTTCTCTGCACCCCAGGGAACTGGCTGGATGCAAGCTCTGGCCTTCCCATGGAATAAGAATTAACTCCTGGATCTTGGCAATACAGGGAGGAGACCAGCTCCTGCTGAATTGCAGCCTGACGAAAGTCCCACAAGCCGCAAGACACCCAAAAAGCAAATGCTGCATGACTCCGATCTGCCCCAAGACCCAAAAAACCTGGGGCCATCTCCGTCCTGTGGCATTGTGTTGCACAGGGGGGCTATCAGCATTGCTCGGGGACCTGCTGTGCTCCCATTACAGACATAATCATTCAGACCACTGTGGGCTTGAAGGGCCCATGAGTCACAGCTCCTTGTCAAATTTGAAGGTGGATAGAGGAAGCAGTTCAAAAAGAAGAGCAAAAGGCACAGTACAAAGTCTCAGACATCAAAATAAAACAGTGTTTGCCCGAGAGCAGTTTTCCGCTGGGCTTTTAAATTCCTGAACTAATTAAAATCTTCTGGTAAAAATTGGTTTTCCTTCTCCAATGGACCATGTCGACTTGCACAAAGGGAGGCTCTGACCTATCCTTTCAGGGGCTACTTCTGTTTTAAGAGAGCGTGAGTAATAGCTGAAACACGTGGGGACTTCAACATTTGGGGTAGTTTGGTGAAAAATCCTTTCTCCCTACCCCCAGTGGGGATAAACCAACGTCAGTGCTTGGCGGTTGCAGGGAAATGAATCGCCCGTCTTGGACTTCCCGCATCCCAGCATCACACATTCCTGCTGGCGGTGAATCACACAGAGCAGACATGGCACTTGCCCACAGTCACCCGGCTTGGACTCAGGGAAGTCTGGGCAGAGAGGGGGAAAGTGATGTGAAGGAAAAAACCCAAGTCACTGAGAAAACGGATCTGGAGGCTCCCAGGCTCGTACCTACCCAGGCGACCTGAGCACTGCATGTGCCTGAGCCATGTCAAGCCCAAGAGCTCATTGCTCTATCCCCTTTCTTGCTGTTGGCTACAGAGAAGGCAAATAGGCAGCTTTAGACCCTTGAAAGATAAAATGCTGATGCACCGATGCACACCTAGAGCCATCTGGACAGAAACATCCAAAAATACCTTCCTGTGAGCAGCAGATGCTGCAGGGAGGAGTGGGGCTGTAGACTTGAAAAGCCAACTGCTCGGGGGCCAAACTGGCACCCAAGCAGCCGCAGCTATTTAGCCAGCTCCATTAAGTAGCCTAAACCTTATTATAAAGAGAGGTGGTCTCTGGAAGTACACAAGATCCATCTGATTTGTAATCTAATCTTCTAATGACATTCATGGCACATAAACTGTTTTCCATGGAAACCTATCTGTAGAATGATATGCACGCCAGACGCCTTGATTTAATTAGCCCATGTAATATCCTTAGTTATGTTTAAACATCTGACCCATGCTAACGAGATCGGGTACTTCAAAGCCGGGTGAATCATTTTTCATACCAGAGAAAAGGAACATCAGAAGAGCCAAATTCACAGCGGACACCCATTGATGTCCCATTTGCCAGCGCGTTTACCATTTTCACTGACTTTGGAAATGAATGCATCACCAGTTAAGTCATTTCTTCCAAACTGCAAGGTGGTGGTGTCCATATTCCCATAGGACCCTGAAGGGGATCCCGCATGAGAGTACATCCAGCCAAGGCTGCCCAGCGCATTTTGTGCTGTTTCGGAGTGGAATGATGCACATTCACCATGTTTCTGTGGCATTTTAAAAGCTCTCTGCTGGGGAACAAACACAAACTTGCAGCAGTTCAACCAGCACAGAGCTCCTTTCAGTGTTATGGAAGTCCGAATGCACAAATAACCTTTAACTGTCCTATTTTTTGTCTTTGGATAGCATAGCATTACGGGATTCACATTTACCTGCACCTTATTTCTTTTGGCCTCTCTTGAGGCACGGACACATACACAGGGTGAAGGGGAACAAGGTTCATGCACCAGCAATGGGAACAGTAAAACTTCCTAGAGTTGTTTGCATTGGCACAATGGGTTTTGCTGACATCTTTGCATCATTCAGTCTACAATGCATGAAATATTTAGGGTTATCACTAAACTGAAAGTTTATGGACTAAACCCAAAGTTCACTGAACACCCAGCAAGAACAACTCCCAGCAAGAGGGACCAGACACTGTCTCAGGCTACCAAGTTAAAAATAATTCTCAACTTTCAGATTTCACAGATGGCCTTTAGGCTACAGTACTGTTTGAATGATGGGTGATTCAGACAAGACATTGCAGTATTGTGTCGTGAAGGCCACAGAGATGCTGCAGCAGGCAGGGAAAGAGTAGCTGGCACATGGGAAGGCGTAAATGGAATCATAGAATCATTTAGGTTGGAAAAGACCTTTAAGATCAAAGAGTCCAACCATAAACCTAACACTTCCAAGTCCATCAAGTCCAAGATGAACCACCTCCAGACTGGTGGCAGTCACCAACAAAGGCAAAGAAGAACGTCTGCTTTAATGCTTTTGCTTTAAGAAAATTTGCACTAATGGAGGTTGGTAATTATAGGAACTGATATTAGCAGCAGAGCTAGGGTAATTGGAAACTTCTGCTTTCCTAGGTAGTATTTATAGGAGGCTTTATTGGTTGCTTTGATGAAGGTAAGGACTCAAACGCTGCTGAACAATAGAAAGTCTTACAACTCGTTTATTATAAAGCAAAATTCCTTTCCAGCTTGACAAGAAGTATCTGGAGGTGCGTGTCCAAGTGCTAGGATGGTGTTGAGATGTGAGGAAGACTGCTGTTGCACAGCCACAAAGGCTCAAAGACTGCAGCATCTCAAGACTGAGCCAGGCTTTCCATGGCCCAGCAGCTTTGTCCTACCCAGCACTGCCCGGCAATGAAGCATTGCTCAGAGATGCCACCAGGCACCAGCACTTGACCGAGGCTTTGTCAGTCATCTGTGCAAGATGGCCCCATGCTGATATGACCTGTACTGCTCTTCAGAGCATCTCTCCGTGAATCTTGGTCGTGTTCAAGCAATCCCTGAAAACATGCTTGGTATCTACTACAGCACCCAATCTTTAACCTCATCCTAGGACAATGGGGAACAAAGTAAAACAGCTCTCATTTTAAAAAAAAATAATGTAAACAAATTAATTTGATGTATGTCCCAATTGAGACCAAGCTGCAGCTACCATTAGTAATTTTAAAATTAAAATTAAAAAATTAAATTAAATATTGCATCTATTGCATCATGAGACTTTCCACTACAGTGTCCTGGAATAACATGGATATGATCAAATATAAGAGAAAACTTCCAGAAGCTGCTTACATGCTGATATGAAATGCTCAGTTGCTGAAATTTTCCAAAATTAAGACTTATTGGTAAAAACTGGGTTTTGTGGGAAATGAAACAAGGGATGAATCTATTATTACATTCCCTCTGCAAACAAAAGCAGGCTTAGAAAGGCCAGAAACACCCACAAAACAATCCACCCGATTCCCTGTGCCTCCTTGATCTTCCGTGCCTCCAACCGGTACCACAGCTCCCAATGCCGTAAGTGACACCACTACATGGAGCTAACAGCGCTCACTGCTTTTAAAGAGATTTCTTAATTTAACTTTCAATTTATGAAGGCATTCTACCATCCTTCAACTCTCATTTTCTCTGAGCAAATGCAGACCTTGCTTTGCAAAATGTTAAATAAATGGATGTGGCCAAATTATTAAAATTAAAGGCAAGTGCTGAGTTGGCCAAGTGAATCATGGCTGGAAACCAGCTTCCAAAATTCCCTTAGCAGCTTTCAGATGATTGTGGAAAGACGCCATCAGAGAAAATGCCGTGTCTGCAAGCATCACCTCACCCTGGTATGTTTGGAAAGCTTATAGAAAGCCTGTGCCACGGGGAGTGGACCATGTTCAAATCGTACATCATCCTGCTACCTTCTGGGGGATGGACGAAGCCATTAATGAACGACAACAGTCGTCCTACTCCATCTTAAACATCTTGAGTTTATCTTTCTCGCTGACTTCCTAGTGACAGAAGCATCCTATGAAAATATTTGGAGATGCTTGTTCCTGGGGCTCACAGGTACACATCACCTGCCACTGCTCCCTTCTTGCATGAAGCTTTTAGGCAAAGGCTTACTTGAGCCTCGCGGTAACTCACAGCTTTTGCTAAACATACATTTGATAAGAAATACGAATTTCCAGCATTTTACCTGTAGATTTTCACCACTGTGCAGTGTGTTTGGCTGGCACTTTCTTGGTTTGGACTTTTAAGTACCTTTTTAGGATAAAGATCGTGGCACATGTGAGCTCCTGGCCAGGCACGCTCAAGCTGGCTGATTTTCTGTTGGAAAGAGTCATCATGCATTTTACAAACACCAGATGCTCAATGATGGGAAAATAAAGCATACTTTCCAGTAAACAAAAGCAGATTTCATTTGTCTCTGAAGCATAAACAACAACAATAAAAAAAGTTTAAAAAAGTGCAAAACAGAACAGTACAAATCAGGCTTGTACATATGCATCGGGGAAAAAAAAGTGATGAAAGCAGTGGGAAATGCATGTACCTGGAGATGGGTTAATGAGCTCCACAGTGCAACTACGGTCTTGGGGGGCTGCAGCCTCCTTTTCTCTGCGCAGGGCTGGCATGGGTGCAGGAGCCGGGCACCTCACGTGTTGCCCTGTCTCTCAGGCACACCACAGGTGAGCCACAGATCTCTCATTTTTCTTCCAGGTTGCAACTTGCAGGGGACAGAGAGCTCATTTGGGAGGAAATGCAAGCCTGAAGGAGCAGATAGGGGGGAACAACAACAACAAAATGTTAAACAACTAGGGGCTTCCCCAGCAGTGGCTGGGGGAGTGGAAGTAACGCATGCTAGAGGAAATGCTTTGAGACTGCCTGAGATTTACTGCAGTCTTGGTCGGTTCTCATAGCTCAGAGCAAATATTTGAGCATCACACAGTGCAAGGCAAAATCTCTTCTCTTCCTTGCTGCTGCAGGAAAGGGAACTCCGCATTAGATCTTAAGATAAGATTAATAAGCATGAGTAATAAGGAAAATGTTGCAATGCCGTTACATAAACCAAAGACAGACTCACCCATGAGCTCTTCTCCTCAGCCATACATGAAATTCAGTGAGAAGTGACCAGAAACCCCAGCCTGTCTACTCCAGAAAGAGAACCAAAAGGGGACAGGTTAATAGTATGCAAAATCATGGCTGGAGTCTAGCAGCCCTTTAAACAATTCCATGTTTATTGTCCCGAGGTTTGCAGCTCAGACACACAGATCTCTCCCAGTTGATGATAAATCTCCTGTTCCTTCTAAGCTGCACCACAGAGATGCTATCGCTGACCTCCCACCCAGCAAGGCTGTGGGTACCAAGATGGGGTGACTACTGCACAAGCTTGGGGGCAGATGCGCTGGGAGGCAGAAGGCAGACTGTTGAGGCTGGAGATGATAGAATTTCAAATTAGGGCTTGTTTTGCTTTGGTTTTAATCATCATAATTCCAAACCATTTGATCATTTTCTTCCAATTTAGGAAAAACTCTCTTTTTGCTTTTAGAGGGAATGCTGGCACCAGCTCAGACAAACATCTCCCAAGCAAAAATAGCAGGAATCCTAAAAAAGGGATTGTGCCCTTGACTGGAGATAGCTATAGAGACTAAATCCTCAGGTACCCAAAATGCTCTTTTTACCACCTGAGCTAAAGAACACAAATTGTCCAGGTGTTGCAGACGGAACGTGCACACCTGCTAACCCCTAGGAAGAACAGAGCAACCATCAGAAGTGCTCACAGCTTAAGCTTGTACTGAGTTGTCCAATGAAAATGCTGGGAAAAAAGCTAAGTTATAAGAATCAAAATATTTTGAGGAATGACATCGATTTCAAAGTACTTTCATGTCAGGACAAAGTGAGGAGCTGCATTTCCAGAGCTGGGTACAAAGGAAGCAGGAGCAGAAATAAGAGGTCTAAAGGGCCCTCTTCAATCTGTTTTGAAGGACCAGGTGGAAAGCCAAGAGCTTTGGGCTGCTCTAAGCAGCAGTGGGTGACAGCAGCCACCTTGCACTGCCACAACCTGCCACAGCACCCTGAGGAAAGGGCAGGCCAGCACCGCTGAGAGGACGTGCAAGCTTGGAAAAGGGATTTGAAGGGGTGAGGAGAGGCTCCAGAGGAGGGGGAGCCTCGTCTGCACATTCACCATGGTTTACACTTTGATTTGTCTGCCATATCCCTCCTGAAAATTGTCCAGGGGTGGCAAGGCGGGAGCTGGCAATGGTGCAGGAAACCACTGCCCAGACCCTGCCTGCTTGCCTGCAAGCCCCTTGCAGGCAGCACGGTTCTCCGGCCCCCTCCAGTGGCTACAAAACAATGCAGAGAAGTCAGCTACAGAGCAGGATTCAGGCTTTTGCAAATCCCGTCCCTGCTCTTTGCTAGAGAGCTGTACCCCTCCTTCCCATGGCGAATCAAATAATTAAGCAGACAGCCACGCTCTTGCACTAGAACATCTTTATTCAGTTACACATGGATCCAGGCCCACCACAGATACCTCCTATCTGCTCTCAGATCTGATCTTGCTGCTGTGCACAATCATTTTACCCTGGGCAAAGCCAACAGACCACTGATGAGCACTTCGTGAAGTGGGACTCTCACCTCTATTCTGTCCCGGGCAGGTTCTTACACTGCTTCCTTCACTGAAACAGGAAGGGCTAAAGAGCTGCTGTACCTCAAAGGCCAGTTTTGGTTTAAAAAGTGCTTTACTTAACTTTGGGGATGGGGGAAAAAAAAGAAAAACCGA
This sequence comes from Haliaeetus leucocephalus, assembly GCF_000737465.1. Lineage (NCBI taxonomy): Eukaryota > Metazoa > Chordata > Aves > Accipitriformes > Accipitridae > Haliaeetus > Haliaeetus leucocephalus. The sequence goes on along the minus strand of NW_010973023.1, from coordinate 1,975,974 downwards.
AAAAAACACTTCGACCCAACAGATGCTGTTCTTCTGCCTTTTGCAAAACTCCCAAAAAGCAGGAAATTACATTTGGGTACCACCATTTCGTGCTCTGGAAATCCCCTATAGCAATAAAGACAAGAAGAAAGCCCACGAAAAAGACTGCTTTGGATCTGCTTTGCTTATTCCAGATCTGGTTTGGTTCTTTAACCATTTTCCAAATCTTGTTATCCCATCCCACCCATGCTTATAGCAAGGCCACACAATGCCCACTTTATATATAATGCACAAATATAATAGGCATTCTTCAATATAGGGGAGGTACACTGCAGAAATGTTTAATTTCCCACCCATGACTTCACGATACTCATTTGTTATTCATGTTAATTGAGCATGTCCCATCGACAACATGATAAAGAGACCTTTACAAAAGAGAATGCTTTGCTACATAGGAGGAAATGGTAAAGTCCCAGTTAAGGCAAAAATAAATGCTGCTTATGTAGTGTGAAGATACAGAATATGCACATATTACTCAGATTTCATATTGGAAGACTGCTGTTTCTGGGATTTAAAAGGACAGGGACAGTCAGAGGCTATAGGTTTTGGCCCTACAGGATAGGACACTGTGGTATACGAATATCATGAATCTATTTTGAGATTCATTATTATCTCTCTACAATGAAAATTCCAGACCTTCTAAGTCTGCGTATTAAACCACTTCACTTCGGCAAAGCTGGGTTTATGTAGCTTCAGCAACCAATGTCCACAGGGACTTACTCTAACAGTAATCTTTGCACTTACAGCTTAATATTAAGTGAGTTGTCCCCCTGAGTTGGACTCCCTTCAAGCCCTCAAGCCAAAAGAAAGACCATCCAGGTTTAACACCGAGACCTCTGCAAGGAGGCACAGTCCCTCAGTTAAGATCAGAGTTGGATAGGTAGTCCAGGCAAAATGTCTCCTGCACTTCAAAGCTTTGATTCTGCAAATGTCCAAGTGATTGACGAACTTCAAGCTTGTTTGCTACTGGGTTGGGAGAACCATCCTTTGACCTGTGGATCAGGGGCTGGAGATATCCATGGTCAGGGGAATCCTTTGGACTCCACATCGGTTGTATTTGAAGACTCATGTAGTCCTTCAAGCTTGAAGTCAAAAGAACTACCCATACACAGGGAGGCCAAAGTCCCCACCCCCAGTATGGCTTGAGCTTACCAGTGGGACCTACAAAGGAATCATATCAGTACCAGGTATTGACTCTGTGCATGGGAAGAGGGTGCTCTTTGCAATTTCACTCACATGGGAGTTACGGTTCTGGGAGGGAGCACAGTTGCTGGACTGGTCAGGCTGGCTATCCATAAACACACTGCAGGACAGTGTCCAGGCAAGGGCACAACAGTCAACAAACCAAATACCGAAGCACCTATGATTAAAATTGTAACAGGTTATCTGCAGAGGCTTAGCTTTAACTATATACTGGAGCTACATCAGGCACTGAGTTAACAACTAAATTCTCCATATTTCTTTGGGCCACCCTCCATCATTCACACCATGGCGTTTCACCATAGCTCATTCCAGGTGGAGCCAGCTCTCCTGGAGCATATGCCTTCCATGTCCATCCTACCACCTTCACCAAAAAGGCACTAATGGATGACCGGTTTGCAAAACTGCACAAACAAGTAAAAATCAAGGGGAAAAAAGCCAACCCAAAGAAGCTGCTGCCATGGCATTTTCTCAAGACAATCTACCTCATTTTCTACCTCTATACACTGGAGCTAGAGAATATGTTCGGCCTGTGCTCCTGCAAAACATTATGGTTCCACCGGCAAGGTGACAAGAGGCTTTACAACCTGTTTGCATCTTTCAGGCATGTTAACACTTCTATAAAGCAAGCGCACAACTCTCAGGCAACAAGCTTATGGGCTGCCCTGGCCTCCAGCATGGTGAAAACCTAAACCATCTGCAAGCCTGAAAAGGAAACAGTGCAAAACTGCTGCCTTCTCACCTTGAAAGCATGCCTACAGCTACATATCCTTGCCATTATATCTCACCTGATGAGGGTTTTGAAAGTATCCTTTGCTTTAGTATCTGAGCACTGAGTGTAACCACCACATTTTAGCCTGTTCTCAGCAGTGCAAATTGTGCCACTTATCCTAAAATCAGCAAGTAGAGCAATGTAAGGGGCCAGCCGGACCTTCCAGGCCTGGCCATGAAATTGAAATAGCAGGAAACAATCAAAGACTGCATTTTTCCTGCCCCTCCTCCTTCTCTGAAAGCATCTTAGAAAGGCACGTGTTCTTCAGCAGATAACAAAACATGCAAGAAAGTCCGTTGTTGCTTATTGAACTCCACCCTAAATACAACCCATAGTGGGAGGAACAGAAACTGAACTGTGATTTTGCATTAATGCCTCTGGAAGAAGAACATTTGGTAACTAGTGTCAAGACCTATGGGGCAAGTCCATGGGGCAGCCTTGAGGATCTGCTCCTATAATGGCAGGATAGCCAGGGCTGTCAGCCAAAGGCATTTGAAACTGAACTGCAAGGCAGCTTAAACAACCCCACTTCTCTGTTACTGCAGTGGGTCAAGGAGAGAGCGAGCAGAGCTAGATCCCATTCCCAAGAGGGGCTGTCTTACTGTCCTTGCCATTCCATGCTGAACTCAGCTCTCAACAACAGGTCCCTAGGCACTAATACCATACAATAAATAAATCCCCAACATCTTTAGGATCACATCTGAAAACATACCATTGCCAACTCCATGAGCATGGGAAGAATATCTGATAAAGAAAAATTGTCCAAAAAAATCAACTTACAACACAGAGACTAGAAAGAACTTGAATCAAGTACCAACATTACCTGAGTTTTTACCCAAGATCCTGAGGGACCATCATCTCTGTCCTTCTAAAGTTGCTCTTTTGACAATGTTTCCTACACAATGACTACGTTGCTACCATTAAGGAGCTGGCTGACCCTGAGATCCCAATGAAAGGCTGTCAACTCACTGCAGAATGACACTCTTCTGTGAGCTTGTGACATGAAGGTAAACAGTAATGTAGAGGCACTGGAAATCAAAGGAGCCCAGGCTGCTGGATGCAACATTGCGTTTAGAAGCACATAACCTCCTAACTCTTCAAGAAAAGACAAGAAGTCCTTTCTTCTCCCTTTTCCACAATGCTGGCAGAAGCAGTATGCAAACAAAAAGACCTGTTAAGTGGATCTGCGAGGGTTTTCTGTGGTCATACTGCCACTGTGGAATACGGAGTAAAAGGTAAGTAGGAATTTCCTATTTCTATGTGACTACTTCATTGTCAGCTATTTTACCGGGCCTTCAATAACATCATAATCACTGCAATAATGCAAGCAGGCAGTCTAGAGATCATTTTGGTGTCTTTTTCTTCATAATCACACAGATATATTCACAGGCATTGCATCAACCACCATCCAGCACAGCAACACAACAGTTTAATTTAGCAACCCCTCCACTTGTTGCTCCTGGTCACTTCGAATATTCAACCCATTTTACAGTGAACAGAAGATAAATTTAGCCATTGCTTTTCCAAAAAGTACCCTAGAAACCTTTCAGGTTCACGTGCTGGCTTCATCTGAGTATCGCAGTCCTTGTCCCACCACGACTGCAGTGGTGACTGAACCATAGGGATCACATCCCCACAACAGGCTGTGTAGCTATCAGTTTCCAGAGGTGAAGCTACCTTTTCCTCTTCTCTCCATGTTTTCTCATTCATGCTATGGCAGTGGTCACAAGACTTGACCCAGTCCCAAGCAGTCGGGAGGAAGACCAGCCAGCCCCTGCCTTGTCCATTACAGTGCTGGAGGGAGAGCCAAGCTGCCACAGCAGATCTGGTGCTCTGTAGAAATGACTCAGACAGGATAGGATTACATATTCTGCTACTCTCCCATCTGTGCGATGGGGCCTCTACACAAAGAAAGCCAAGTCAGCAGCTACCTTGCAGCACGTAGAGACACGGATACAATTTCCCAAGTAACACACAGCACTGGACAGGAAACTTGGATGCATTTCACACCAGAAGAGGACAGAAGAAAATACACCCACTTTTACAGCAGCAATCACAAACTTCATACGGAAGAGAAAGGCCAGGTACTGGCAGCAGAAAGAGAAGAGTGCTGTTGTAAAACCCTTACCAATGCAAGGAGAGACTCCCTTGTATGCTATAGGAAGAGGAAAGGCTTAACTACGGACACTTTCCCCACGCAGAAGTGCCACTGAGACCCAGGGTGTGTGTAACACAGATCAATAACAGAGGTAGAGTCATAACAAACAGACATATGCTAACAGCTATAGGATATATTGTATTTGCTCATGTAACAGCCACACACACTTACCGGCCTCAATGCCCAACCAGTTGCAAACAAGAGATCACCAGTTAGATAACCGGTAACTTAAGAATAGACACACAAAATCACTGCACCCTAAATTTGGAGAGGAAAATCACAGGGGCAGGGAATTATGTGCACTCCATGAGCAATACAGTATTTCACTGCGGGGGAAGGGATAGGACTGGCACCTGGCTTTATCAGCGCACTCATTTACCAAATCAAACTGTCCCGGAAAGCAGCCAGTTGCCCTTTAACTGTGTTCGTGAAGTAAAAATTGTTTAATGGGGTCTGGGATTGGAAGGATATGGATCAGATCCAGACGAGATTTGCCAAGTATTCTTCGTACAGCTATGCGGCAGAGAGACAAGAGGCTCCGGGTGCGGCCTGCAATGAAGAAAGCAGAGAAAAACTATTGAGGGACAGAGAGAGGAAGAGAGAGGGATAACAGCGCGTAAATTGTGCTGAGCTCTGGCTGACAGCTGAGGAGCCATTTACCCCTTCCAAACGCCGAGGCCACGTCCTGCACAGCAACACAAAGGCAGCGCAGGAGAGCTGAGCATGCACAAATCCTCCCTGTCAGGAGGTCAAACCTTTTGGCCAAAGACTTGGAGCAACGACAGCTGTCACACAGGCAGTTTGGAAGGGCAAGCTGGAGACTGCATGGGGTTGTGACCATGTAGGCAGTCCCTGCATGACAGGGTTCAAGAGATCACTGCCAAATCCACACCAGGGGAGGCTGTGAGAGGCTTTATACTGTTTGGATCATTTTAAAATTATGTGGACCTTATTTTTGCTCTAAATCGCCCCTTGGGAAACAACAGCATTGATGACCACCTCAGGCCTTGTCCCAACTTTCTTCTGAAGGCTTCTTTTGAGTTCATGGAGAGCTCTTCCAGCACAGGGACAAGAGGATGGTGGTGTCCATGTTGATTCAGGAACTGGACCTCCAAGGCACCACTCCATTATCCTGCATGCTCTACCTGAGGAGTCCCATTTGCCTCCTAAACCCAGGCTTAATGGAAACCACCTGCTCCAGCTTACGTGCAACTCTTCTCAGCAGAAGTCCAGGCAGGCTTAAAAACCAGGCACGTGCAAAGCTCAATAACTTTGGGTGGGGGCTGGTGGTTGTATCCCACATCCTGAATCCCTTTCGAATTTCTCTGGAGTTCAAGAGGGAAACCCCACTTCCGACCCTGGTGCAAAGCCCTGGCCTTCACCAGCTGAGCCTGGTGGTTTTACGAGGTGCTGCCCTTGCTGGAACAAGGGTGCGCACTGTATTGATGTTGCTTTTGTTATAAAAAGAAAGAAATAGCAGGTAAATTTAGGCATGTTCAGGTCTGAGGCTCTGGTTTACTTCTTTTGTAACTTACTTTCTTCCCAGAGGATGTTAAATTTAAAAAGCCAGCTTTTTCCCACCTTTTTCCACCACCACCTGAACTCCCTCCTGCCACTTGCTACCACCATTTGTGGCCTTACTTCCCAAGTAGCCTGTCCAGATTACAACTGTCTCTTGGGTCCCTCCCTGGGCCACCCTGCAGAGCACACGATCACTCAAGAACAGTGAGTGCACATCTGCATGGCTTTGGAGAACTGGATCTCACTGGATATGCCATAATCCACCTGTGGTCGGCATATCCAACGCCCAGCTCTGATAGGACCCCACTGCCTAAACCTTGCCTCAGGCTGCTGAGGACACGGTTAGGCCATGGCGAACTGCTGGGAGAAAGATAAAAAAGGTCAAGTTACAGACAGAGGTTGGGCTGCTGAGATAGGCATCATTGGTAGCTGAAGAACTCAAGAGGGAAAACACCACGTGAACATCCAAAATGCAACAGGAGAAAAACGGGAGTCTAGCCGGAGGTTTATGGGGAAGTCTTTGGGTTGAGTCATCAGTGTTGACAGAGCTGGAGGCAGGCAGCAGCTCGGCAACACTAAGGATCCGTGCCAGAGAGCAGCAGAGGCCAGGCCCACGGTCCTCTCCTGCCTGATGCCTGCCTGGCTAGCAACAGCTCTTTGGGAGCTATATCAGGGGTGGTGAAGTCATTAATGCTTAGCTTAACAGCTTGTTAAATCCCAGTTATCCTTTTTGTTTGTTAGAATTGCTTTACACTTTTGAGTTAGGTATAACCTGTTTACGCGATCTTTTTGCACTTGGCTGAAGGCACTTGAACAAACAGACCCAAAAGAGGATGGTAACACCCACCCTAACAGCTCCTAACTACCAAATAAACTCTCCAAAGAGTTCTCCTGAATCCAGAGCTAGATAAAACCAGTGCCACTTCAGTAAGTCAAAGCCACTTACCCCTTGCTTCTCTGAACACCTGCAGAGCCTCAGGGTTGACTTTGACCCTTCCCATGGATTCAACTCCCAAGGCCTCCACTTTCACCAGGTTCAGATCGGCTCCAAAGTCAATCAAGAGGTGGACGAACGCCGCCTCACAGCCATGCCGCAAGACAGCATCCATCACACAGACCGGGGAGCCCCGGGAGAAGCCTTGGATGTTGATGGGCCCGCAGCAGTTAAAATCTGGGTTGGCTCCAGCCTGGAGCAGCAGCCGGAAGCACTGGAGGTTGTGGTAGGCAGCGCTGATGTACAGCGGGCAGACCACCAGCGTGGTGAGGGGCCGCAGAGAGAGACTGGGGACCCGGGAAGCGAGGTGGTGATTCACATCCACGTCTGCGCCATACCTGGGTGGGGGAGCGAGAAGAGCAGAGGTTTGTAAAGAGGGGCAACAGCACCATAACTGCAGCCCAGGGTGACAAAATGGCAGGGGATGAGGCTGAAGGACACCCGGAGGGTGAGCACCCTGCCTGTCTTTGGTACCTCTGGGGCCCACCACCCAAGAACCGCCTATACCTACCCTCAGATGGACCTGGCGGGGCTTCTGAGTGAGGATGCCGTATCCAGCATGGTCTGATCTTCAAGAAGCAAAGCTGTTTCTCTGCCCGCAACAACCCAGGCTTCAGAGAGACGAGGAGCAGCTGAGGAACATCTTTCCTTGCCCTCCTGAAGGATGTGCCAAGCATGGCCTTGGCACAAGGGATGGCTCAGCCCTGAGCCAGCACCATGTAATGCTGGTTGCTAATGAGCTGGCTGGGGAACTGGGATGTTTCCAAATGACTCAGTTGAAGAGATGCAGTGAAATAACTTCCCCACCAGGATAAAACAGGCCAAAAAGCAATACAGGCAATTGATCTGACTGTCACAAACAGCAGGGAAATGGAAATGGAAATCTGTGCTCAACAGCAAAACATATATGACAAAATCCTGCTCCCGAAGGAGCTGGGGTGGTTGAAATCCCATCAGAAATCCCATCAGGGAGTCAAAAAGAGGCCTTTTCCCTAGTATTCAGCTCAGCTGAAGGGATATACCCGCCAACTCTGAGCATGCAGGAAACTGGAAAAACACAAAATAATTGTGTCAGACCTTCCGCTCTCCCCATCCATCCTGCACAGCTCCATTTGCAGGCTATATATTATAATAGATACCGCACAAGAGATTACAGTTCACTGGCCAGCACTCCAGATACTGAAGGGAAGACCTCCAAGAGCTGCAGCAGCAAACCTCTCAAGCCTTTTGCAACTGGCTCCTGCCTCACCCTACCCCACAGAGAAACCTGTACCTCACATCTTCGCCGCATGGTGCCATGGTGTCCCAATTGCTCCATGAGCCCTGCAGCCAGAGTAAAGCGGGCTCGGGCTTGCTGTGGCGCAGAGAAGGCATGCAAGCAGGCTAAAGCCCTGCTCAATGGACATCAGCATCGTCATGAAACAGAAGCAGTGCCCGCAGCATACTTCTTTTCGGTAAGTACAGATGGCACTAAGTTGTGAACGAGCAGAAAACAAGGCTTATTGGCTTTGGTTCTTCTCTTTTTTTTGTAGGAAGTGAAGAATGCGGCCAAATAAATGGGAGCAAAAAGGCCAAGTGTCACTCTCTGGAAAAGCATAAAATTTGAAAAATGGCAATGCTGCGGAAAGAAGAGATGGCAGAAATAAGCATTTATTTTCCCCAGGCTGGGTAACACCCAAGCAGTGGGGACACTAAGTCCATTTACTTCACATGCATCTTGGATGGGAAGAAGGAGGAAGACAACACAATCCCCTGAGGAGTAGCTGGTTTTAACTGCAGCACTGCAGATGCTGCAAAGCCCTGTCCCTTCTCTCCACAGAGGGATAAAAGGTTCCCTCACTCGCCAGTCCCCCTCTCAAAATTGCAAACTGAGCATTCAGAGAACTAGATTTTTCTATCTTCCTAGATAGCATTATATTCCTCTCTGCAGTTAATAAAACAAGTAAGGAAACCACCTGGGGACAAATCCTGCCTCAAGGCAAGCACAGCTCTTGCTGAACCCAGTAAGGGCTGGTCCTTATCCAGCAAATACTTAATGAAATGCTTCAGTTCTGAGGATGGGAATAGTCTCATTTAAATTAAGCACACACAGAACAAGGGACGAGGAAACGATGGCATGCAGTGTATTTTTACCCCAATGCACAAGATCTCCCAAGCATGAACATCTTGCCTGAGATCTCAGGAGACTGGTGGGGTGGAAAAATGCAGGAAAAGGATGGAGCTAAGCAGTAACAAGACTGCCAAGTGCAAGCTGGTCCTCGCACCAGCCACAGGACTGAGCTTTGCTTTCCAGGCCAGGCAGCTGGCCCAGGGATCACTGTGCACTAAGGGGACATTCCCATCTTTTGGGGATTTCCACAGCACTTTGCTGAATCTGCATCACTTCACCTATGTTGGAGCATAGTGTGCAAAATGAGAAAAGGTGTCTGTTCTCCACAGGCAATCGCACATGTTCCCTGTAGATAAACCTCTTAAAATCAGACTACACAAGCATTTGGATAGAGGCATCTGTGCTGCTGTGGGACTTTTGTAGGGCTGTTGTAGGGCCACTGCCTCCTATGGCCGTGACCCTGACCACACAGCAGGTATCCCTTCATTTCAGTCCCTTTTTTTCCATTGTTGTCATCAAAATTCTCAGTAGAAGCCCCCAGTTCAAAGCAAAATACAAAATTCTACTTTTATCACAGTCAGGCATGCACCTGAGGCATCGGGTTAATTTGTCAGATCTCCTTTTCACCGTTTTAGTGTGGCAAAAGAATCTTCTCATCCTTAATACGCTGGGTCAGCCCTCAGTTACACTGCAAATACAGTGCAACAGTCCGATCCCATCGCAGCATGATCACATCACGAGCTGTTAGGAAAGTAATCTATACCCTGGCAATATAACCATAAATATTTCCGCCAGCCGTCTTATAAAATGGATCACCATTCCATAGCTATGTGTGTATTTACTATTAATGGATACAATTTCACCTATTGCTTGGTTAGCTGGTTCAGCAATTGTAGTAGTATTCAGGAATCCTGATTGTGCTACCATATGATTAAAAAAAAAGAACCAGGTGATGTTTAGACACCTGCAGCAAGCCTGACTGGGTTGGGCTTTCTCTTCAGGACAGTGACAGACACTGAGGCCCTCTCGAGCTGAATATGCTGAAATGTTTCCTTATATCTCCGTAAAAGTGTCCTCCTCAGTGCATTCCCCCTGCCAAATCCTTTAGATCAACGTTTTCAAAATCTCTGAGTGAGCTTTGTAACGTAAGACTGCATTTTAAAATAAGTGATTCTGAACAGACCTGTGAAATCTGTACTTTGAGATATTTGAAATTTTGGGCAATCTGACAATTTGGTATTAGCTTAGCAGCCTTGGGAGAGACATTGTCTAATAAAAAGATACTGGACAAATTCCAGTTAATTTTTAATCCTGAAAGTTTTCCAAAATCTTGCTTTCAATATTGCTGGCAAGGCATCCCAAGGAGCAGACACATAAATCAATGCATCAGCTATCCATGTGCTGCTGAAATACTATTTGCTACATTTCACCCTGCCTTAGTGGATATATCAGGGGAGATTCTCGGGAATGCAGCATGTCAGCTGAACCCTGTACCAACAAGCATGTGGCGATGGGGATATCCTTCTCTCAGCTTGCTGAGAAAGAAGCAAGGAGGGGGGATCAGCTCCCCTTCTTTCTACTTGCCAGCTTTCTTAAAGCTGCACTTGTATGAAAATTAACTTCCCCACAAGCAAAAAGGAAAGGAGAAAAACTCCAAGTATTTTGAAATTTTTCTGTTTAAATCCTTTTGCTTGTTATTTTCTAGCATTTGTGGTCATTGGAGGGATTCCTTGGAGAGCATTTCTGTGTGAATCCAAATACACATTCTTCTCTTTTACTATTTCTTTCTACAACCTGTATTTTCCCCTTATGATCCCTTATTATTTGGCATCAACAGCCCATATAGTTGCTCAGCATAGTCCCTTATACAAAAAGTTTCCAATTTAGAAGGAAGGAAGTATCAAGGCACACAACAGAGAAAGAAACTCAAGTTTGCACAGCCTACTGCTAGACCTTGAGCCCACTCACTGCTGGTGCTGCAGAGGAAGTTTCCTGAGGGATAGGAGGTCACCAGTCACCCACCACCCAGCTAAGGTTACTGTTCATCACCTCATCATGATAGCCATCATTCCCTGCCCCAGAGATGCCACCCCTTCGATGGAGCTGTGCATCAGGTGTCTGGGCAAGGGGAGACTGAATCGGATGCCACGGAGGGTGTCCCAGTGATGGGCAAACAGCAGGCAGCCAAGAACAGTCAGTGCCAGTGACAAGCATCTCTCCTCCTGAGGACAGAAAACGGTCAGAGCAGCAGAGCTAAGCAAAGGAGAGATGTGTTTCCAATTTTTGGTTCGTTGTGGGATCCACCTCACTCATAAATTCAGCCAGGGGCAGGGAGCTGGCAGTCAAGATGGAGGTGGGAAGGAACATACTTTATAAGATTTGGATCTGACTGCATAATGGATGGTAAGCTCAGAAACAGAGACTCCTCTCTTGGGCTTTGTCTTAAGAGAACAGGCATGGGAGTCACACAGCAGGGCACAGACCTGTTGCCAGGCCCAAGCGATGGGGAATACAAGGATATCCCTTTGGGCACCTCTCCACCCTCTCTCCTGTCCACCTCTTGGCCAGCATCACCAGGCCTGTGGAGGCACTGGGCATGCGAGGAGGGAACGGATGCTCTGAGCCCCATGGGGGCAATGATCCCAAGGAAGGAAGAGAGGGAGGTAGAGCCACCCCTCTCCCCATAAGGACCACATCCAGCCTGCACCCGAGCTCTCACCTGATCAGCTCCCGGAGGATGTCTGCCCGGCCCACACGCGCCGCATGGTAGACAGGGGTGCTGCGGTGGTGCCGGCTGCCGTTGGGGTCAGCCCCAGCTTCCAGGAGGATCTTGGCACACTCGAGGTGCCCGTTGACCACGGCCACATAGAGGGCGGTCTGCCCCTTCACATCCACCAGGTCGATCTCAGCCCCTTTGCGGAGGAGGAAGTCAACGCAGGGGCCGTGGCCGGCAGTGGCAGCGATGCGCAGCGGTGTGCAGGGCAGCCAGCCACAGCACCACACGGACTTCTCGTTGATCCGGCTTGCATCAGAGGGGGGAAAAGCATAGGGTCAGAGAGGGCCTCCTGCCACCTTGCACCATCCCACCTACCCCAGCCCCAGAGGAGGATGCTGGGAGAGCCCTAACAGCTCGCTTGAAGCTTTTCCTCCCCATTTTCTGCACTTCATAGCAGCCCTGAAAAGCTCCTGCCAATAACCTGACTAGGCACTGCACGTGGATAGCCAGAGACTACAGCATGTAACAGAGTAGCGCCTGGAAGATGGGCTTTATCGCAGCTCTGCTGTGTCAGGAGCTGCACATACGCACAGTGAGGGACAAACCCTGCCTCAAAACATAATCAAAATTACCAATAAAAAAAATAAAAAACTCCCTACTCCCTTTTTACAGGGACATGTCCCAGATCAGTAGTGACCAAGCTGGGGAACACAACCATTTAATTCAAGCTGCTCCAAAGGGAGCAGAAAGTCAGGAAAGCAGCAGGGAAACAGCAAGAGGACACGGGAGGAGGGGAGCAACGTATGGAAATGCAGGCGTACATCTGTATCACACCATTGGCAACATCCACACTCAGCCAGGTACCATGGGATGACATAAACACAAATCCAGGGAAACTCAGCCAGCCCTGCCAGCAAGGAGTAAGCTTGGGAGGTGCAGCCACCCTGCACTGAACAGCATAAGTAGGCCACTAGCTTCCTTGGTGGATGGCTGTACTGGCCTAAGAGCCTTTTCCAATTTATTGAAAGAGATGGCTCTGGCTGGCAGCTGCTTAGACCCCCTCTGAAATAACCTGTATTAGTTGTCATGCTCATCCAGACCTCAGGTTAACCCTACAAATCTCATAAACGTCCAGACCTCACTCACTATCTGCAAATCACTGCAGGTACTGTTTTAGCAGGAACACACAGAGAGGAAAGGATTTCTTTAAGGCCAATGTAGGCTGGCAAAAGTGCTCTTTAGCCAGTGTAACAGTGGATTTGCTCTTCTAGCTCACTCCACGCAGGCCCACGTAACTGGTACAGGACAAAGCAGTTTTTATACAGTGCATTTACAGAGTCTGCTAGGAGAGCAATGCCACAATTTTTTTTTTCAACCATGTTTTAGGAAGAGGAGTAGTATAAACCCCACATCATGCCCTCAGCTGTCAAGTCTTATGATAAAAGTGCTCCCTTTAACGTTGGAGATTTGGGGATGTCCACCCCATACCAACCCCCAAATTCAAAGAAGTCACTTCTCTGCTCACTCCACCACCTGCTGTGGTGGTGTGGGTCCAGCCCTCCTCCTCCCACCAAACTTTGCTTTATCCTGCAAGGAAGGATGCCTGGCCCTGCTGCCACAGGGCTCCCACATGGTGTGGCAGAAAAATAAGGCAAAAATCTCAGACCAAGGGTCCTAAGAGCCCCAGCTGCCCAGGTGGCATAAAGAGGGGCTGGCTCATTGTCATTTTTTGCTGAAAGGCCACTTTTTTTGAGGCTGGGAGACATTTTGCACTCTAAGCAGTTTTCTCCACGGTGCAGGAAAATTAATTAACTGTCCCCACGGTCACAGACTTAGCACTGGGCAGATTTTGTAACATTGGGTGTTTCAGGTTTATATTCAGCTGTAATCCCTTTTGTATGTTTTCCCCATTACACGTAGGCTCCTATTTTCACGGTATTACATTTCTGCCCTGATCTGAAAAGAGCCCGTGCTCGGCCGCCGCACGCTCGCAAATGGGCTTGAGATTTGCCTCCTGGGAGACCACGGTGGGACGATCTGGGGGGGTGGGGAGGGGCGAGTGGAGCATCTTCCCAACCTGACAGTTCTCCCGTAAAAACAGAAGGAGAAGGGGTTGGGTGCCTCCAAAAGGAGCAAGCTGTGGGAATGGTGCGGGGCGAGCACCCCAGGGTTGTCATCAGCCGAAATCCTTGAAGCGGGACCTCGCACCTGGTCTCCCCCTTGTCCCCGTGAGGGTCTCCAAAGGCAGCGCTGAGGGTGCGGGCAGGGTGGGGTGCGAGAAAGGCCCCCCCCGCCCCCCCTCACCTTTGGAAGCTCTCCTCTTGCAGCAAGCTCTTGAGGGTGGGCAGGTCCCCCACGTAGGCCGCGTCGTGCAGGCGGGTGTCCTCGCAGTGCTCGATGGGGTGGTCGCAGAACTGCTCCCGCAGCCACTCCTTCAGGTTACGACCTGCGCTGGAGAGAGAGCGGAGCGGAGCGGAGCGGGGCGGGGGGGGGGGGGAAGCCGGGTTGAGCCCTGGCCCGGGGCGGGGGCTGTCCCGTCCCCTCCCGGCACAAGGCGAGCCCGAAAGGAGCCCCTGCCACAGAGCGGGCCCGCAGCGCCGCTCCCCCGCCCCACGTTACCTGCCTGCCCGCCTGAGGCGGCGGGCGGGTCCCCGCCGCCGGGGGGGCCGCCCTCCGCCATCTGCCCCTCGCCCCGCCGGGCCGGCTC
>NW_010973023.1:1810025-1961723 GCF_000737465.1 Haliaeetus leucocephalus | reverse complement strand
GCCGCCGCCCTCCACTCCCCGGGCCGGCCTGATTGGTGCCTGCCGGCCCGGCGGCTTCCTGCCTCCGCGTTAAGGTGGTTTTTTCCCCGGCGGGAGGAGGGCGGTTCGCCTCCGCTCCGGCAGCGCGGGAGCCGGGAGGAAGGCCGGAGCCATTCCTCCTTCAGACCCGCCCCGCGGCGGTACCTCAGCGGGAGGCAGGCTAGGGCGGCCCGGCCCGGCCCGGCTCTCCCGGCGGCGGCCCTCAGCGCCCCGAGCCCGAGCCCGAGCCCTTAGGCCGGCAGAGCTCGGTGGCTGGTAAAGGGGCCTGGGGGCTCCTTCTTCCAGCAACGGGCAGAAATGGAGCCGGTACTTTACAGCGCTGTCCCCACTCCCTGCAGCAGCCTCACGGCCGCCACCTGCACCTCTGGGGGAGGGATACCAAGTGTTTTGAAAGCTGGCGTAGAGCAGCGTCTTGCTTTCCTTAGGCTAGACCAAGGTTTTCCACAGCTAAAAGCTGCAGAGAAGGCTTTAACGCGATCGTACCCTCCTGATTTTCCCCGCGGCACTGCTCCCGGGGCCGTCCGTCGGGTTGCCGCAAGCCTGAGGGAGAAAACAGCCTGTGTGAGGGTGGACAGAAGCTGCAGCGGGCTCGGAGCGAGCACAAAGGCGAGCCGGTTATCAAAACAACACCAAGAAGCGGCAGGGTCTGAGCAAAAAGCTGCTGCTCTGCTTAAACCCCGCCAGGCAGCCTCAAACGTGGCGCCCAAAGCTGCACTCTCAGAAAGGAGCAGCGGTCCTGTTAGGTGCCCACACGGGCGCAACGCTTTGGGACTGCGAAGGGAAACCACGCAAAAGGTCCGCAAGGAAAGCAGGTCGCACTGAACCCGACCTCCTCCAGCAGCTCGTCGTGTTGGTGCCCTGGCGCAGAGCCACTCTCCGAGTGTTTGAAACACACCCTCGGCTTCTGAGCTTACGTTGTCGAGTCCCCAGTGCCAGAGGCGAATGGTGGTAATCCATCTAGCTTTCCTGCAGCTCCACTCCTGCTGCTCCGTGGCAGGGTATCAGTCTGCAGACGCCAGACTCTGGCTGCAAACACGGTTTCCTGTAAATATTAATATTTGGGCTTGAGCGATCCGGAGGAGAGATCTGCAAATCGAACCTGTTTGCCTTGCCCAGTGGAAGATCAAAAGGGGAAAGGAGTCGGTGGGATTTTCAGAAGCCATTGGTGCTGGCTAGCACTGCCACCTTCCCCTGCCTGCAGTCCTTATGCCATTAGACAAGGCAGACTTGGGGCCAAGAAACATCCCCTGGAATGAATTGGCTGCCTGTCTGGAAACTGACTCAATGTCTGTTTGGCCCTCCTTGAGAAAGGGACCAGATCTGGAAACCAGACAACAGGGCTAGGTAGAACTCCACCCTCAGCTTGGTCGGCCCGTGCTCCCCCATGTCTGTGAAGGGCTTTCTAGGATTGGGATGGGCTGAGGCTGAGCTTTCTGAGGTGGGCTCACCCCAGGGCTGGCCTCTCTTTGGCAGATGCCTTTGCTGAGTTTGCAAGCGTCCCGACAGAGCAGACCCACCACCCTCCAGCAGGCTCCTCTGCATTCCTTCCTTGGTTTCTAACCCCAATGTACAACTGCATCCAGCTACAGAGGCTCTGTGTGACCCCCCCCCCCGTGTCTGCTCACGGGCAGGGAAGCAGCCATATACATCTCAGTTCCTTGTTGCTGTGCCTGATGATAGCGCAAGACAGACCAGAGCAGCTTTCTAGCTGTTGCATTGTCTGCAGCCCTTACAGATTTAATGGGACTAGATTTAATGAGCTCCTCCAGCTGCAAAGTGTTCTGTTGGACTGCTGGCCAGCCTATGAGGTCTCATCCAGAGGAAGAAGGCATGTTAGTCCATGGGCTTTCATACACATGGCCCCTGACCAAAAGCCATAATGCCTGTGTGCACAAGGGGATAGTTACTGCAAGGGACAGAAACCTTTGTACTTTAGTCTTTTCCCAGCCAGAACGCAATGCCAGTTTTCAAAGCTCTCAGGAACAGGCCACTTCTGCTCAGCACAATTTTTCTTTTAAAGAGATTTGTTTACTCACTCTGTGTCATTCGGAGCTGTATCTTCTCTCTTTTCCCATGGGTAAAGCATAGACAGGCAAGAAAGGGGAGCAGAGGATGCAGCAGTGTTTACTTGCAATATGGTAGTTGTCCCCATGGACAAAGCAAGGCCCCAGAGAGGAACAAAATGGCTGGTAAACAGGACAGACAAAGCTGGAATGCCAGTGTCTGGATTGCTTATGATTTGAGGTTCATTCAGTTCTTCTTGCAGAAAATGCCTCCATTTAACCCCTCTGTTCTCTCTCATCCATGTATTTATGTACTTACAGGCATGCTGCAACGAAAGGCAGAAAGCTTTTACATACCATATCCCATTATACTTTCTAGCAGAAGTTTGTCTCCTGAACAAGGCTTTTCTTCTCTCTTTTTTTTTGGGGGGGGGGGGGGGAGGTGCAGTGTTTTTGTTTTCCTTAAATGCATGTGAAAACCAGCCCATCCCAAATTGACCTAATGAGTTCTTGTACAGGGGTGGTGGAAAGGGAGTGACTGCGATTGCTGTCTCAGCCTTGGAGATGGCCAACACTGGGAATCTGTAGGTATCTAAGAGAAATCCTCTGAAGAAATACAAGATAATGTAAGTCTGTGTCACTCTGAGTGCAATGGAGAAATGTAAATTCACAAATTTGCATTTGGCCATGTTTGGAGAAATAATTTTAGGTCCAGCACACCTGACTGCTCCTACCAGACATCTCTCTTGCAAGCTGAGGGCGTAGGCTGTGGTCAGCCCTGGCTGCAGTTCTAGCCTGCCCCACCAGGAGGTTGGACTAGATGACCTCCTGAGGTTCCTTTCAGCCTGAATTATCCCAAAAACCTAATAATAATCAGCCAATGCTTCCTGTAACTGAACAGTGCTGAAGTCCATGGACTGTTTCTAAAGGCTGCAAAAGGCTGTTGCTGCTTGTTTGAGGAACACCAGGCAGATCCTCCACTGGCACAAGGCAGCCAGTGAAATCAGGATCTGCTGGTTCGCTCTTTTGGCGCCCATTACTTCTAGAAACCTGCCCTGTCCAGGCTCACCACGAGAAGGGAGAAGCAGCCAGGGCAGGTGAGTTTACTTGGCCTCTCTTCCCTCCACGCCAGCAGTTCATTACCTGTGGGTGGCCTTTCAGACTGCTACACTGATCCCACCCCACTTGAAAACTGATCCACCCAGTAATTAGGGCATTCAGCTCTCTCAAGGAGAGCTTCCAGTATCTAAAAATAGCCAGTAATTCAACACAGCCAACACACACTGACTCGGTCATTAGGCAAGACCTTTTCTCCAGCTCCTAATACTGAAGCAATGAAAAAGAAAAAAAAGTAAAAAAAAAAAAAAAAAGCAAAGAACACTTCTTCTGATTCTTCAGAGGAGCCCTCAGCCATAGCAGCTAGCTCAACCATACCTCCACATGCACTAACATTTCCCACTGCCTCTCCTGAGCAGACACATCCTCCCACTTGCCATCCTCTCCCAACCATGCTCTTTATCCTCCAAGTGAAATGGGGAGTTCACCCATCCTGGTCGCATCCCACTCCTGAAAACAGGGTGCTGGATCTCCATCAAGCACCACTCAGATCAGAAAGGAATTGGCCCATCTATTGGGGCACTGCTAGAGAGGCCCTGCCCCACAGGACTTGGGCATGTGCCCCCCAACCTGCTCCTCTCTGCACAGCCCACCTTCCCCTGTCCCTTGCCACCAGCCCCCACAGCCCAGCAGTGGCCTGCCTTCTGCAGGGTGGCAGCCCCTGTGAGCAGCATGCGCTTGTAAAGATAATAGCACGGGGCGCGGACGTACAAAGACCCATGGCTTAACCCTTCTTTCTGCACTTTGTCACTGGGATTATTGCAAACAAGAGTTTCCAGTTTCAGGGCTGTGAAAGCCCCCTCTGTGGACTTAGAAGGTCTGTCTCACCTGAACATGGTGGAAGAGAAGAGAGGGGGCAGGGGTGAACTCCTCTTAACCCACTGCTTTTCCTTCCTGGAATTAAGCCAGTGGTTTCATTTAGTGCCAGAGTGCACAGTGCACAACTGAGAAGAGAAATGCACCTCCTCTCTCATTTCTGGATTAACAAGGACATCCTGAGAGTCTTGCAGCCAGGCTGAGCACTCTGTTCTGTGACTGAAAAGGACAATTATTTATACCTGGTGCTAAAACGAGTGGTTAGCCCCACCACCACCACCACCTCCAATGCCCTTTCCAGAGGCACCACCTTTTAAATCCCCCAAGGTTCCTCCCAGACCTGCCAAGCAGCAGAAGAAAGCTGCATTATGAAATACTTAGCAATTGTAACTGCTTCTGTGCCAGAGTAACAGTCAAGCAGCAGACAGACAGAAAGAGACACAAAGAGACACAAAGAGACACAAAGAGACACAGGGAAGGGAAGGGAAGGGAAGGGAAGGGAAGGGAAGGGAAGGGAAGGGGAGGGAAGGGAAGGGAAGGGAAGGGAAGGGGAAAAGGAAGGGGGAAAGGAAAGGGAAAAGGAAAGGGAAAAGGAAAGGGAAAAGGAAAGGGAAAGGGAAAGAAAGAAAGAGAGAGAGAGAGAAAGAAAAATGCCATAACCATAACTGTAATTCACACTTAGCTCAGTCTATAAAACTTCTCTCTTAATGGATCTAAGCCAACAGCTTGAATTTTTAGTGAACTCTAAAGTTAAGTTGCCCTGGTGATAAATGCATCTGTGGGGAAGGAAGGGGGGGAAAATCCCCCGTCCCCCCATTTTTAGCACAGTTCAACATTTTTCTGTGCAATTTGTATAGTTTCTAAAGTGGACATGAAGACATACCTTAACAAGGGGCTGCAACAGAAAACAGGAATGAGAGATGGGAGGAGAACTTAATTCCAGCATCCGGGACTGTCATTAGGACTGGGGCTGTAATCACAAATATGACAACAAATAGGTTGCTTGGAGTCCAGTAAGTTAATTATGCTGGAAATGTGCCTTGACATGCCTAAATGTGACTGTCTTGAGGGAAAAGAGATGCATCATCTGGCTGTATTTTGACCTTCCATCAGGTGTCCAGGACTTTGCTCCTTCAATCCTGACCACGCGAAAGTGGAGGATGCGAAGTGAAGATTATACTGTAACACCACTAGAAAATCCCACCCATCTGTCATCTTCAGCACAGCACAAAATGAGACAGAGATGAACAGTAATCCTGCTGCTCCCAGCAAACTGGTACAATCAGTCTTGCAAGTTGGGAAAGAGGGTTAAAATTGAGTAAAGAACCACCAGGATAAACACAGGTAAAATCGGTAGCCTGGATGTAGGTGCTGGCAGGTCATGAACACCTCACCTGCATGGGGGATGCCAGCCCCAACATGGACCCAAAAGAAAGTTTACGCTGGCTTCACCATGCAACACCATTAAGGAAAAATGGCCAAAAAAGGTTGTACTGCATACTGGTTGTGCCCAGAGAGGTATGGGTCACACCACATCTCTGATCCTTGCATGCTTGCTGTTTAGTACTTTTAGCCTTGACCAGAGGATGCCTGTTTATAAGGAAACAGGACAATAATTGTCCTACACGCCCCTTTCATTTCTCCCAAGAAAATTATGGGATCACCTGAGAGAGAGCAGGATTTCATGCTTTTCTCTCATTCTTTTCCTAGCATTTACTTTCATTAAGGGCATGAAAAGCTCCAGCTCTGGAAATCCTTTCCCAGTAGCACAGTACTGTCCTGTGGGAACTCCTCAGGAGACCCTAGCTCAAAGCATGAAGGACCCAAGGAAAGGCCTGCATCAGTCCGATCTCTCAGGCATGCCCAGCACGTGAGAGAGGAAGCAGCCCATACTTTGGCCACAGGTCCCCAGCCCATGGAGCAAGCGTGCTTGCGGGTATTTACTCTCCTGGGCACATTACTGTGATCAAGCCGTTATCATCAATGGTTTGAAGCCGCATCAGAGACATCCTCAGCATGAGGCAGGGGAGAAAAACACCAATAGAGTTTTTATCACCATTTTCCAGAAGAAATGGCCATCTGGAGCCTTCCTCTGATGGCAGATGTGGGAATATCAAAGGAGAAGCAGGCGCCTCCTTTACCTCAGTCAACAAACGAAACACCTCCTTGCAGGCAGGTTAGAAAATAACATAAAATCTGCTGAGGACAAGTTTCCATTGATGGCAAAGAGCTGCCCAGAAATGAGTCACACAGGAACATTTCAGTCAAACCTCCCCCACTCCCACCAGGGGATTTGCAGACAAAAGGGATTTATTTATATTTTTTGCTATTTTTTCTCTTCAGAAAACATTCAGATTTTGATGGGAAAATAAAACTGGAAAGCTTTTTTCCCCTTCATTTTTGCCCTTTGAACAACTTCTTTCACCACTTGTGTGGAATTGTCAGAAGAAATACCTCAAGGAAAAGCAAGAGCAGGAAAAAAGAAAGGAGCTGGAAGAGCTGGGGAGGAGAAGAGTTCATTTCCGACATACACAACGCATGTGCAAAATGCTTCTCTGCAGCCTTCCCTGTCCCTCCCTCTTCCTCTGAGTCTGGCCATTGTCAGCTTCATCCCACTGCCCCAAGCAAAGCCATCTTCAGCCCCTGTGCACTAGGATGTGCACCCCTTCCCCAGGGCTGGATCCCATCTCTTGCAGAGAAGAGGTAGACAGGGTCCACCAAGCAATGAGATGGGGCAGGTTTTGCCCTCAGGCAGGTGGTCTCTCGCGTTTACTCCCGATGTTGAAAAATGCCAAAGACACTGTGCTGAAGAGCAAACCAAATGGCTAAAGCCCCCAGAAGGTTTTCCATTTATAATGTTAAGTAAGCAAAGGGAATGATAGGAGCTGTATCCTGGCTGTTAAATAATCAGAGGAAAATAAATCAGTTATGGAAAGTATATCTGCATGGAAATGGGATGGGGAACTGCTATCAGCAGTGAGAACTATCCAGCAGCATGGATTATTGATTAAAGCAGTAAGCAGGGGTGATATGGAGCTGGGTCTCCCATCCCACAAGTGCCTGATGCCCAGCCACTGGTGTTTTTTCTCTCACCTGTTGGACCCACAGCTCTGATTCCTTTCACCAAGCAGATGCATCCCTATGTAAACCTGACAATGGAAATCCTTCCCTGTTTCATACATTTCCTTCAACAAACCAAATCACCTATTTGTACTTTTAAGAACAATCTTTAAAATAGGTATTTCAGTTAGGCTTAGGGAAGATGCTGGCTCTAGTAGGACCAAAATTAATCCACAAATAGAGACTGTGGCACAAGCCACTAGACAATATGGGAATGCTTGTCCTTCATTTTGCTAGCACTATTGCTGAGGACACTGAAAATGTAAGCTCCTAGGCAAAAATATCAAATGCAAGGCAAGTCCACTGCTTTCATATAAGCTACAACAAAACTATAGACTCTGTCTCTAGCAAAGGAAAGGTCTGGTACAGTCTTGGGGCTTTCTGTATCACGAGAGGAGCGTTAATGAAGAGGAGACAAGTCTCATCTGAAAACCTTTCCTGTTTTTAAGATGTTAAACACCAACAGACAGGATCAGAATCTTTGTTCAAAGTTATAAGTTAGTCAGTTGGTTTCATCCTTTCTTTTTCTGGACCAGAATGTCCTGTACACTGAAGCGTACCCACCAGAGAGCTAACACCAGCTTACCCAAGAGCTGATAGCAATCTCTCAATGGATGGACACCCATTCCAGCCTGCAGCATACTATCTCCATCCTCGGCTGAAGGGAGAAGCAGCTGCCATAATGGAAACACTTGGTTGGGTTTTGCAGATCAAAAAGGAGGAGAACCTGATCTGAAAGGAATCACTTCCATTTTTTTGTAACCATCAAACTTTTCCATCAGGAGCAAAGTGGGAAGCAAATCTAACTCAAAGCAGCAAGACCAGCTGGTCTCAAAGCAAGGCTGTGGTTTAAGAAGCTGAGGGCAACAGAAGTAGGAAGAAAGCAGACTACCACTCATAGACCTCGGTTCCCACCCCTGCCTCTCCTTGCATGACCTTTGGCAGGTCTCTGATGCTCCCTGAACCACCATCCCATTCTGTCCCCCTCAATGGGAAGACGGAGATTTCCTAACCCCCATGTCATGGAAAGCAGAGCCAGAGATGCTGTAAAAGGCACTCAGCTTTAATTAAAAAATATATTGTGGGCTTCATCACTAGGAAGAAAACTCTGAAATTGTGAATGGGAAGGCAAAACTAAAAGAGCTAAATACACGTGTTTTTTTTAATCTGATGCTTTGCAAAATCAATTTCAGCTCAGGACCTAAGGGTCAGGAGAGACCTGACTCCTGATTTCCCAATGCTTATTGCTGGTATGACACTTCCTCTGCCTTGTGCTTTGGCTGAAGGTCTCTCAGGCAAAGAACATGGTTAATTCTGTGAATGTTCAGTGCCAGGCCCAAAGGGAACAGGAATCACCCTGAACTACTAGCATTTGAATGCATCTGGCTTTTCTGCATCAGTCCATCCACACTGCACATTGCCAGGCTTTCATACTTCATTGCAAAGACACAAAATGTCCCAAACCAGCCTTTGTCTCCTGATGCACAGAGAAATCAAACAGTGAATATTTCCCAGAAATCGTAGAATGGCTTGGGTTGGAAGGGACCTTTAAAGATCATCTAGTCTAACCCATCAAGACATTTCAGGCAGTCCATATCCAGGCCCTAGGGTGCAGCTGCCAGTGACTTGGAATAGGAATCCTGGCTCAAATGAGGTCTGACGTGAAATTTGGTCTCACCAGCCTTGAGCAACAAACTCATAAACCTGCATTAGTGTTAAAAGCCTCGCTGAGTCCCCCATGGCAGCGTCTACACCTCCACCTTCCTTCAGAGGCTGTGCTTTTGGAGATGCTTGACTTCACCACTGCATCCAGCTGGGAACAGGCATCAGAATCTCCATGGTGTTGAACATCTATGGAGAAAGCACACTATGAAGGTGGCAAGTTCTGGCAAAACTAGAAAATGCCATTAACTAAAAAACAAGCATGGAACTATGCAAAAATAGGAGACCGTTTCATAATGTGCTCACATAAACAGATGAATTAAGCTGGCTCTCCAGACAGCTCTAGCTATATCTGCCTTGCAAGTGCTTGACTTTCCCACCTTAACACTGCTCTTAGCATGCTTTTTTTTCCCCATGCATTGCATATAGAAAATACAGCCGCCCGCCCGCACCCCGGCTCTGCAGTAAGAGAATCCCAGTGTTGAGTGAGTGCAGGCACTTACCAGCTGACACAGCGTCCCTGCTGCAATCACAAGGGTCTCTTTATAGAGCAGCTCTCCGGGCACACAAGACCTGGACCAGCCTAACCGAATCAGCAGAGAAAAATAAACATCCTTCTCTTGGAAGTGTCTAGCACAATTTCATTAAACCAGAGTATGACTGCGAAGAAGCCGGATGTATATTTATTGAATTGAGCCCTAGGAGAATAAAAAGGGAAAAGAAGCCCCTGGCTGTTACGGTGAGGGGGGATTTAAGGAAACTAAACAAAGCAAGAACTACCCCCCTGCTCAAATCCCAATGCTAAAAAAAGAAACTACAAAGTAATTTTCAGATGTGATTTCCATGGAGGGTAATGTGAACACGCTGTGGTTTTAAAACAATTACATGAAGAAAGGTGTCTTTTGGAAAGAGGGGCACAAGAATTACGAGCGTGTTTCCAACCAGCGGCATTCCTGCCTGTTTTACAGCATGCTCTGGACGCCGGCCTACCTCCGAGGTGGAGTGTGAACATAAAACATTTCCCCAATTGTTTTCCCTGCTCAGATGCGGCAATGCTGAACAGCTGCAAAGCGATGCGCGGGCAGTGTTCCCCAGCCTAGCTTTCACTCTCAGTGGCAGGGCACAGGGGTTTAGAGCTAATTAAGAAATGAAAATTGACTCTCGACTCCACACATTTAACCACCTCCCCTTGCTCCCAGGGAAGGGGTTTCTGTTTCAGGGTATTTCAGATCAACCCCTGTTCATTTTTCTCTGCTTCTTTTGTCTCTTTTTTTTTTTTTGTCTTTTTGGAAGTGGCTCCAGAGAGGCTGTTTAAAACATTTCGGTTACCAAAAATCAGCTTCCAGTAAAGAAATAACATTGACTCTTCTGATAATCCTTCTTACAGCATCTCTCCCCTACCAGTGATGCAACATTTCTTCTAACAAATGACCCCAAGTTACGAGTTATCACCTCTTTTCTCAAAAAGAGGTCCTGGACTAGAGATGCATTAGAAATGTCACCTTGCTTTGCTTGAGAAAGATACAGAAAATATGGCCACCCATGCCTGAAGGACATGGAAATGTGTTATTTGTGATCAGAGCAGTGATATAGCAGTAATAGCAATAAAAAACATTATAAAGCTATTGTTAACACTGGTATAAAGGTGTAATTTTGGCTTTTTGCTTTCAGCTTGTATCCCTACTGAAAAAGCATAAAAGGTGAAACGAACTAATCAAAGAAAAAACAAAAGGTACCCAATCAGATATAATAAAGTCTATCGTGAGAGGTGGCCTGCATAAGGAGCACGCAAAGAAGAGCAGGCAGGGATCTTTCTTTGCCGCTGCATTGATTCCTCCTGCAAGAGCCCAGAAAACACTTCCCCGGAGCTCTCCAAATCGCTCCCTGAAATGACAGAGAGATGACCCTCTGCCCGGCTGCACTGAACCTGCAAGGGCTGCAGGAGCTGACGAGCAACATTGCAAGATGCCACAACAGGCAAAGCATCTCTAGCATGTTAGGCTATCATCTCAGCCCGCTTTTAATAACACCAGCATCCCTTCCTCAGGTCAGGAGTATCACATTACACAATCCTTCTGGTGTGAGAAGTGGGAAGGAAAGACAGAATAGCCTCTCAAGAATATTTTAGCTGGGCTATAAATACTGATGAAGCAGGCTGCCTTCCCTTCCTGATGCTTCACAAAGCTTCTCCACAAGCAGGAAACAAATTGAGGAAAAAGCTACCCCCCACTCCCGCTTGGCATCAGGCTGCGACATCTCTGCACCCTTGAGGATCCTTTCCCAGGCAGAAAAGGGGTGTTGTAGCCTAGGCACTTTGCAAAGCTGGGTGAGTAGATTTGCCACACATTGCTGGACTGGGGTAGCAGGGCCTGGGGTGTGTGGGCAGGAGGCCAGAGATAATTATTATCCCTAATTACGTGAGCAGATTTGGGAGTACCAATGCACCCCGCTCAATGCAGGGATGGATCAATACAAGCCTCTTAAGGCTTTGTTCCCCAAAGTGTGAAAGTTAAACTCTAATACAATGCAGTTGCCTCTCTTTTTTTTGTTTATACAAAAGCTAAAAACAAAGAAAATGGCAAGAAAAGCAGAAAAAAATACAGTCATCAGCACCTGGTTATTACCAGAATCCATGGGGTATGGAATCTGATACCCATTGCCTTTATCGGGTCAGGGTTTGACAAGTAAAAGTAGTAGATTATGGTAGATTTTCAAAGCCCTTTTAACAGTGCAGACAACTGAAAAGCTGGGTACTCCGGTCTCAGCCTTATTAAAGGCTATTTTCATAACCATAAACTAACAGAACAATGTCTCATTTTATAATTAATACATATTGTTATTAATAGATTTAAACAAAGCTGGCTTTCATTCCTTTATTTTGTGGTGCATTTGGTGAAGCACTTAAAGGGGGCCATTCCAGTGTACACATATAACTGTTTTAATTACATCCTGTGAATTTATTTTTCCAGAGAGAAATATTTCTCCGGGAGAATGTCTATAAAAGTAACTTTAGAAGCAATGTAATTTTGTGCGTGTTTCCTATAGGAAATCTGTTTAGTTTAAGTCCCAGGTTCTAACACTTTCTTTTATGCAGCAGTGCGACCTGAAGAATGCTGCTGACAGCCGTGTTAAATCCTTGTATCTCTTCTGAAATGAAATTGCTGATGGATTTGTGAGTCATATCTTGAAGGGACCTTGCCTCCTCCCTCTCAACTGGATTTCGCTTGCAGGATGACTCCTTCACGGACACCGACCCAAAAGGAGGCACCTTACCTTAACGGGCACTCCAGGCGTTGATTTACCTGCCCATGTTGGTGTTGCATTTGTGAGTTATTTTTACCATCATTTATTTAACCAAGGACAGCCCCACAGGATCCTGACTGTAGTTTCCCAGATATAAGAAGAAAAACTTTATGGATTTCACAGCCATCAAAATGAGAGTTCCCAGGAAATGTATCCTCCAGGAGGGGCTTTGGTCAGGCTTGAGCATTTATTTCTTTCCCCTAGGAAGCGACAAAGACAGCTGGAAACTCCAGCCCACAGCCACTTTGTCACCCCCTTAAAAACTCCTCATTTCTGGGACTTGCACCTATCGTTTCACCTTCTAACTTCAACCTGACCTCAGGGGGTTAGCAATTAGCAATGTTTCCCTCCTCTGCCAAGAAAGAGTCCATGTTCCTCTGGGTGACTGAACACAGACTACAGGGGACAGGCATGCTCTGGGTCCTTGGTCCTGCCTGTCTCTTCTCTGCAGACCACAGGCTGCTCCCCATTTGGCACAAGTCTGTCTCTGGAGACTTTGCTTGGGTTCTGCTTGTGGTTCTGACCATAGCCAGCTCTTCAGCAGCTTTGGCTTCTAACACAAAGTGATGGAAAAGCTGTTAGCTTCCTACTGCTGGGGGCTGCAAATCAGCTTTTTCTTTCCTGATAACTTACAGTATAGCCCTTAGCTCTTCCTGCTCAGATTTTGCCCTATGCCTCATCATTGTGGAAGAGCAAATATACCCCAGCACCCCAGTGAAAAGACTCTGTGATGTACCAGCACTGTGATGTCCCGCTTGGAAAGCCTTTCTCTGCCCTACATCCGCTGGGCACTGGTGTGAGGAATTGCACCAGGTCACCTTGGAGAGGAGAGCACCTTTCCTCACCTAAGGAAAAGGGCCCAGCTTCTAAGAAAGCCAAAGGCAGGCAAAAGCAGCTCTTCCTCTAGGTAATGACAAGGAATTGGACACTCCAGAGTGGCCCCTTGCCAGCGAGGGATTTCTAGCACAAAAGAAGTGTGACCCTCTCTGACCTTCAAGTGCAGTTTTGCACTTGGTTTTCTTCTAGGAGGCTTGAAGCAAGAGCTGCTGCTGGGCACCCAGATCCCAGTGCTGCAGCAAAGGAGATGCCTTCGGACATGGGATGGTGACAGGTGGTGCACAAATAGGCTCGGGTTAAACAAGGGAAGAGTCAATTGTCCTTTCCAGACTCTGGGCTCCAGAAGAGTGGCCAGCTGTATGGCTGGAAACATAGTCTGGGTTTGTGCATGGTCCTTGAAGAAAAGCACCTGTGGCTGGAAGTTTCTGATGGTAACAGTTGTCCTAATAAAAGATAGTCCTTCAGCTTAAGAGAAGACAGTGTCTTCAAGATTAGTTACATTCTTCTGCATCTTTGGTCCTAATTGCCTTGGGCTGATTGGGCACTGCCTTCAAATCAGCCCTGCCTTACGTGCTGCGCTGCCAGATCCTTTGTCATAAATGTCCTCTTCCTTCCTTTTCCTCTCTACCATTAAACCAGGAGAATTAATTGTAGCATGGGTTCTTGCAAGTAGGTGTGATCAGCTCTGTGTGATTCAGCTCTTGCTGCGGTGAGGTTTCACCACCTTGAAAACTACACGCTTCCAGAACACAGAGGAAAGGGTTTGAGTCATTTTAGACATAAGAAAATAAAATAAAACACAGAGAAAGTAGCTTTCCCATATGACGAGTATGGTGGATCAGTTTTGCCAGCTATAAAAACCTATCCTGGTTACTCACTCATCCTAGTGACAGGATATTTTCACTGTTCACTTGAGATAGTGCATTAGCGGTACCACAAATTAGTCTGTAAGGACCATTCTTTAACTCTGGGAAAGCAAGTCTTTCAATGCCACAAAATGCAGCGTGGCATTTCGCACTGCCAAATACACTTATGATATACGCAGAAAATGCTGTAGACCAATAACACAGGAGGAGAAAGACAATTGTACCTGATCATATAAGAAAGCTAGTCTCCAACAGATGGAGAAATAGTCATTATTAGTCCCTACTAATTCTTCTCTATCATTACTATTGATCTCTATTGGCACTATTGCAAACCCTACCTCTGCTGTTGTAAGCAACGCACAAAGATGGTGCTGTGAGTTGCTAGCCATTTAAATCAAAGCAATGGAAGGGAGATGACCTGCCCCAGACTGACAGAGATCTGTTGCAGAACTGGAGAGGAAGCCAAGGCAGTGAATGTTGCTGTGTTCCCATGCCAGTACTCTTATTGCTCTGATCTGCAAGTCTTTGGCGGGACTTGATGTCTGATCTAAATTTATCTGGATTTTGGACCGACCTGGATTGAGCTGTGTAATCCAGCAGCCTAGCTGAGTGGCATCATGTAAAAAAGTCTCACCCACTCCTACTTACCTCTAAGAAAACCTGGGTGGTGGACTTGAAGTCATCTCAAAAGGCTGCACCTTAACCACAGCAGGTGCTGAATTTATGGCTATGATCAGAAAGTGTTGACTCACCTCATTAACTCCTAAAACTCAGAGAGAATGGAAGATACTGTGTTGGACAGATGAAATGGGGAACAGCAAAGCTAGCAGTTCCTAAACACTTTCCAGTTGGATTGGTTTGAAGGAAAAACCCAAGGTTGGAGCCAAGGCATGAATAAAAGGCCTGGAGCTCTCCAGAGGAATGTGAGGTCCAAGGCTGAAATGGAACATCCCATCTCCCTGCAGCAGGTTTCACACTGACCTCAGAGGGATACTTCAGGCTCATGTTTTCTGGGAATTTTTTTTTTGCCAGGCTTGGACACACAAAGAGAAAGCCCAAGCAGTTGGACAGTTATTCACCCAACAGATGCTGTGCCATGTCTGTCTGGGCTTGGAACAAGAGATGCTACTCTAAGTCAAAACTAGGTGGCAGAACAAGGCTCTTCTTGGAGAGGCTAGTGGAGAAACCTCAAGACCCATCCTGCTTTGCAGGGACTGAAGACAAAGCTGTGAGGGGTCAAATCACAGTGGTGGGGTCCTGCATTATTGTCAAAGACATATGAAGAAAGGATAAGACAATAGGGCAAAAATAGATTATTTTTGTCTCCTGAGTGCACAGGAAAACAATCTGCTTCTGAAGGAAAAAGGCAACCTTACACTTCTTTCTTTCTGGTAAAGACAAGGTTCCAGCTTTTGCTCTGATGAGTGTCATGCTCATTTATGATTTTTTTCATGGTTTGACAGTGAGAGGACCAAAAGAACCCCTAAATCTCAAACTCTCTTTTCACTGCTACTCAACCATGCAAACTGTACTTTACAGACCCGACACTTGGTTACCCTGCCTACACCCAGGACCTGGAAGAAGCCCTTGCAGGCTCTCATGGAGCCCACCATCTCTTGGCCACTGGACTTCCCAGGAAGATGCCAGCACACACTTCTTTACCAAGGCAGAGAGCACAGAGCCTGCACCTATGCTCTAATGAGAAAAGAATTACAGAGAAACACTTTTAACCAAGTTCCTCTGTAGATGGTTAAAAGATTTATTGTCTAATGTGAAAAGAAACAGTGGAAATGCTTAGGACAAAGTGCTGCAGGCTGCAGCTCTTTGCCTTGGTTGAGGTCTTCTTTAATGGCTTCCATGCACCAAAGTGTTCAGGCAACAGGCAAATTCTCCATGGCTGGTATGCCCCTCCTGGCTCTCCTGACAAGGCAAGGATAACCACCTGCTCTGCGGCAGGGGAGAGGAGATGTTAAGGCTTTATCTCCCATCACCCAAGCTAGTCCCTCCAGCCTCTGTCTTGCCTCTCCCTTGTTTTGTTCCTGGGCAATAATCATCCTGTGACAGCGCTGGGATTTAGGTCATTTCCTTCCCCACTTCTCCTCAAGGGGTTTTAATTAGCATTGCCATTGTACTCCTTAATTTGACTATACTCCTGGCTTCCAGTTTAAGCCTCCTTTTTTTTTTTCTTGTTATGAGCCCTTTAAGACACAGCTGTAAAACTCTGCAGACTGTATATCATAACACTTCATAATCACACTTACATTTTAGTAACATGACAGAAATCAGCTCATTCCTAGTGACCCAGAGAGCCTCAAAGCAGTACACCAGCACACGTTAATAATGAAGCTGGGAGCAAGGCGTTGAGCTGGAGCACCTCTGCCCCCTGCTGCTGTCCTCAGTGTTCCTCTGGGAGGACCTTGGTGGGATGAGGCTGAACCCAAGGTAGTCGGGGGACTGGGAGCAACATCTCATTCCCTGGCAGGTCCTTGCTGAGCTACACCAGGTCTGCACGAAGGTGGACGCTTCCCGGTGCGTGGTTTTTTTGGTAGGGCCCTGTGGCTAACCATTGGGATGAGCTGGGCTCCCCAAGGCACGTTGTGGGGGGTCCTGCATTTCTGTGAAGAAGGGATGAGACAAAAGGGCAAAACTAGATTCTTTTTATCTCATGAGTACATAGGAAAACAATCTGGGCATGTGAAGTCAATAGACAGCCTACCAGTATAGAAAATTGAGTCAAGCATCCTTTAGAACATATACACACGTGTAGGCACATTCATCCACCGAAAATGGACTTTCACTTGGAGATCATTCTGCTAACTGAACCAACAAATATATTTTCTAACTTAATCCACCCAGAAGATGTGTTTCTGAGGCCCCGGGCTCCAGCAGGAGCACAGGCCATCACAAAGAGGACAATGACAGCCACACGTTGTGCTCATTGGAAACCATCCAGATAGCTGAAAAGCACTGCTACCCCTTTTCTGTGCCGACCAAGATCAACATGGGACTGGGTCCCTCTCCTGTCATGTGTTTATACAGCACCTTGTGCAGCAAAGCCTTGATGTAATTAGCCCCTTTAGCTGTAATGACACCAATAACGGCTGTAAAGCCTTCCCTCCTGATCTCTCACAGCTGCAGACCTCCAACTCACCGTGACTTTCTTCTCCCTGGGACCCTATTTCCACCTTCAGCAGTACGTCCACTGGTTTCACGGCAAAGGGCAGTGCAGTTCTGGCCCTTCCTCCACCGTGCAATGTGCTGCAGCACAGTCCTTATATGTTTTTCCTCCTGGCTGCACGTTTAAGGCCCTGATCCAACACTTAGAGAAGTTCGCAGAGCACTTGCCATTGACCCGAGCAGGTTTTGGATCAGGTGCTGCAAGTAAAATTTGTCCTAGCCAGATACCAGTCACTAGGGTGTAGTTTTGAGACTGAGTTTAAATACCGAAGCCCAAGCCTGGACTTGGCTCCCTTGCTGACCTTTCAGAAAGCCTCTTCTCATTTTCCTTGGCTTCTTTACCAGTTCTGCAGCCGCCTGTGGGTTTGGTAGTGGTTCAGGTTACTTGCTGATGGCCTGTTCTTCTACCTCTGCCTTTCAAGAAGAGTTCACTCCAGGATTTATAACAGGTTTTTGGTAGCACCCTCTGTACTTAAATCTGTAAAACCATTTCAGTTTAAGCACCTGTTTTCACACGCTCATAATTTCACAAAGCATCCACCTTTTGGGATAAAATTTTCCATGCTTCAGCTCTTGCCCAAGGCGCTATTTTTTTTTCTTTAAATAAAATTCCAAAAGGAAAAAAAAAGTTTAATCCAAATCCATTCCACATTTCTGTACTTGGCTTGAGGCAAGAAACTTTCCCCATTCAAAAAAATTTCTAACCACACTTCTTGTTGTGAAGCTCAAAGGAAAAAAACTGGTGCTCAGGAGCTGCCACAAACACTCTAGGAAGAGGACTGGAGCCCAGCCATGGGCTGAAAACCCTGATCCACCCCAAAGACTTGAAAACAAGGTGCCTCTCCTTCCCTTGCTGTCAGGCAGTGTGGAGTACATAGCTCATGCACCTTCGTTAGCTTGCAGTGCCTCCAGCAGCAATGGTGTTATGAAGGTGGCTTCTCTGTCATGAGAGCCCATGGCCAGGCTGTGACCCAGCCTCTCCTGCAGCCAGTGGGAGCTTTTCCACCAAAATGGACTTTCGGTCACGCTTGCAAGTGCATCACTAATTATGGGTGGGTTCAAAGCCCCCTGAAGTCAGTAGGAGCCTTTCCAGTGACCTCAGCTATCTGAGCAGCTGTGGTTCAAAGGCTTGACGGGGTCTGTGGGAGAAGCCAGCGCAGCTTGTAAAATACATGCCAGGTTTTTCTTTTATTTTTTACTCCCTGCTCTTCAGGACGTCTTAGGAAATGAAATGCAAAGAAATAACACCAGGCCAATACTCAGGCTGTAAGATCAAGCAGTCAATGTAATCAGGAAATTGTTTAAAAAACCCCTTACGTTTCTCCAGAAATGTTGTCTCAGCTTCCCTGAGCCACTTCTCTTTTCCCCGGTGTTAAAGGTAATGTATCACTTGTCTTATTTGAATCTGTCCTCATTCCTGTTACCGCAGCACACTGGTCCCAAGCCACCTCCAGGGCCCCAGGCATGTCCCGACCCCAAAGTAAGGGTCTAACTGCCTCCAACAACATTTTGCTCCTCCTGGCCTGTAAAGGCTGCCCTGGAGTGTTGTCCTACTCATCACCCCCCCAGATTAATTTCTGGTGGCGCAAGTCTTTCTTACACTCAGAACTCTGGCTTGGAAACCCAGACATCCAGCTTTCAGCTGCCAGAAGACAGGAGAAAAGGACATGGGAGACAGAGATCCCTGGTACCACCATTGAATCAGAAGAACTGTGAGGCCGGAACATTCCTGGATCACGAACTAAGGCTGGAGCACAGTGAAGAGCTACCTGCAAAGCTCCTGTGTCCCAGGTCAATCTTTCAGACCATCCTTCCTCTAAACCTAAGGCTCACTGGGGCAGCCAGCCCTCCTCCAAAGTGCTCACAAGATGCACAAGGTCCTTGCCCCTCCACGAAAGCTGCTCTCAGCAGTCAGGAGGCAGCTTAGTCACTCTCCTAGAAGATGCGTTGACACAGTCCTTTGACTCAACAGCAGCTGCATCACCATTCCCCTTTCAAGCAACCCAACTGTTTTGGGTGTCTTTTCTGCCAAGCAAGGCAGCGTCCATTGAAGGGCCTCTTCTGCACTTTTCTAAGGATGGCTTAGACCCTCTCCAGGATTCCCTCCTTGTGAGTCCAGTAATAAGCTGCTTTTCCAAAGCCTGAGATTTGGCTGCTTGCTTTTGGATGTCTGCAGAGCTGTTGATCTTCTTGGCCAGATAAAGGCTAATGCCATACCCAACAAAAAAAAAGCCTCAAGACCTCTAAAGCAACTACTTCCAGCCAGAGGAGTCAGAGCCAATCACATATAAACGTACATGTCTACGTTGATTAATCCCTGCTGGGAACAGTCTTGGGGTGCTCCATTTCCATCTCCCAAAACTTTGGAGAAGACACAGCTGAAGAGAGGACAATTTCTTAAACAACTTCAGCAGTATCACAGTGCCTTAGTGGTCTTTACCACCCAGGGACTTCAGAGCAAGCAACAGGACTGTCACCAAGCAGATGCATCAGTGGTTGACCTGCTTGATCTTGTAGCTTTCCCAATCAAGTGTGGCTACAGCCTTGACAATGAGTGCAAGGGTGTAAAAAGAGAGCCAAGCTCCAGGAGACAGACAGAGCATGTATTGAGAGTATATGAAGATATGGGGGTCCACAGTAGGAGAGGTAAAGGTGTGGCAGGACCACAAATTAAATATTTGACATGAGAAAGGGCACTTTGCACTTGCGCAAAATAATCAAGGACAGATTTTCTGGTCAGGCTCTGGGCGTGAGCTGGAAGTGAACTCCAGTGGGCGTTAGTTCACATAAAACCCCCTCCTTTCTTAGCAATTTTCAGCCTTAATTTGGCACCGAAATCTACACTTAATAACCCAACACTTTCCAAAAATATAGTTGCCTTTAACAGTGCAATGAAAGCTCCCACTCCCCCAAGTCCTTTTCTGCAGAAGCACCAGCAGGTGACTGGGACTCAGCCCTGCATGGCCATCAAGCCATCCCATCTACGTGAACCTGGGAAGGACTTTACTCCTTCTGGAGAGGTTACTTTCCTCTCCAAGGACACTTTTCTCCCACCAAGGAGATATCCTCTCTCCTGCATCACATGGTGGCTTACCCACAAAGCCCAGCCACCAGCAGAGCCAGCCTGGGCAGCAGCAGATGCAGATGCTGAGACCAACCGTGGAAGTTCGCATGCGCCTTCCACCATGGGCTGTCCCCCCTCCACGGCTCTGCATTGGAAGCAGCTGGATGCCTTCGGGTGGTCCTGTGCTCCGGTTGCTCTCCGCAGTTGCATACTGAGAGCCCACAAGCTCCGTGCAAATACAGCACATGATACTTGAGAAAGTGACATTTTAACGAAATAACACATTTAATGCACATTCCCACACAGCTCCTGGTCGCTCCTACCAGCAGATATAAAACACAGCACAATAGAATAGCATTTAGCTGCGAGAGACCCTGGTCTCTCACCCTCCATTTTGGCTCCAAAAGACAAGTATCCTATTAACGGGGGCTCTGAGTTTACAGCCCTCTGTCTAACGGAGTTAAACATAAACCCAGCCCTTTCTTGACACTTCTGTGGACAGGAATGAAAAGCTGAGAGCCAAGGAGCACTAAAACTGGAGGAAAACACCTTTTCTTCCTCCTAGGCTACCCGATAGGCACAGGGCTACCTAAGAACAGTGGACGTTGGGTGGCCCATGAATTCCTCCTGGCTCCAGGGCTAGGCTCCAGCACAAGGTGCTCCTCAGCTGAGCTGCCCCTGCAGCCATCGGGATCCCATCAGGGATGCTGAGGCCATCAAGGGGGCTTTTCTTGCTCTCCTCTGCCTTGTCCCACTCCACCCATGCATGGTGACAGCCACAGCTTCATCACACTGAAAACCTGTCACTATTGGAAAATCTCCTCTGGCTCTTCACTCAGCGGCTTCCCTGTATCCAGGCTGCTCAGGACCACTTTAAATCAAGTTCTCTTGGTGCATCCTCCAAACCAGCTCTTCTGCCAGGACATTTTTGTTTGTACCCATGGGTGTTTGCTGAAGACCCAAACTGTTGGGATAGAGAGGTGCTTTTATTCAGCTCCCGCCCTGCCAGGAGCAACAAGAATCATGAATAAAACTCTTGGTGTGACTAGAACAAATAAACCTTCCTGCTACACCAAGCTGCATGCTCCAGGAAGGGCTATGCCTCTTTGTCCAACCTAAATAACACTGTCTCTCCTTGCAGTCCCCTTCTCCTTCCTCCCTCCAAGCGTAACTCTCTGTGAAGAGACTGGCCTGCAAGAGGTGAGCACAATGGATTGAGATCTGGAAAGGATGCTAAACAGAGGACAGGAAGAAAATCCCTCCTGCAAGAACTGCAGAGGAAAATCCAAGCACAGTTGGGTGTTACAGCTAGATATAACACAGCAAGAGTCATCCTGACAGACAGACGAGCTCCACATCAGCTGCAAAGGAACTCCAAATCTTAACTGATATGTAAAAAGGAGCCATTTTTTTCCTCTCCTGTCCTATCTCTCCTCCCAAATCTCTGCAGAGACAATGCATGAAGAGCCAGGTGTGAGTCCGCAGTTGCAACAAACCCAAAGAGATTTGGCAGTGCAGATGTAGGTATCGCACTAGACAGTGACTCCGTGATAATGGGGTCATGGGTGACTGCGAACTAGCATGGCTATAAAACCAGTGCGAAAAGAAAAGAGGTCTGAGCTTACTCCAGTAGAGGCTGGAGTGAGATATGCCAGGTGAGAGCTCACCAAGCTCACTCTTGCCTAGCTTTACATCTTTCTAAAATCAGAGCCACCACTTCCCAGTACCTCCTGGGACTTTCCAGATACAAGCACCAGTGGGGCGAGGACATCTTTAGCTATTTCTGTCTGTGTTGATGCAAAGTAAAAACACTCCATTACAGTGATTATTCTCAGGTTAACATATATGTTGAAACACTTATTTTTACAAGCATTTTGTTCCAGTTGCCCACATTTACAGACTTTAATACCTGTGCAAATGAAGGCCAGGAGAAAGGAGCTCACTGTAGCTTTTTTATATTCACTATTTGTTGTCAGGCTGTTTACTTTCACCTTTCTCCCCATGACACAATTTATGTACACTTTTATACGCACATTTAACCAGGAGTGCTTTGTTGACACTGTCTGTTTCAAACATACTTGACTCTAATGCCATTTTTCTGATGTCTGGTCATCAGATTCACAAGACACTTCAAGATGTTGGAGGAGCCATTCTTTGCTCTCTGCATCCTCAGACATTATAGTAACTGAGAACTATGAAAACAGGACTCTCACTTCTTTCCCGTCTATCCTTACAATGAAAACTGCAGCACAGACATCTGTGATGGTCAACAGAGTAACTTGGGTATTGTGAGAGGAGCATCTTGAGCTCTTTCTCTTCCCACTGCTGTCTCTCCAATAGATAAAATTAAAAAAAAGCATCGTGCAAATAGTTAAAGGCTGCCTGTCTGCCTTTAGGAGGATGTGATGAGACAAAACCCAGCATCTCTCTGTTCTGACTGCTCATTCACAATCCATCAGTGTCACTTCTGGTTCTTACCTATCCTTTCCTACACTCCATGCACTGATGCTGACCCAGGACCTACCTCAGGTTGACTCTACTTTCCAGCTTTGTAACGTGCACTGGAAGTACTGCTGAGAGTATTTGAATTGGACGGAAAGACTTCCTTTCTCTCTCTCAAGGCTAAAGCCAGAAGAGCTTGGAACCTCCTGCTCGGAGCAACTACTTCTTATCCAAACAGCTGCTTCTTCCCACACAGCTCTACAATACGCTGTGTATCCCCAGCTCCTCCCAAGCACAGCCGACACTTGGTCTCCAGCATCAGCAGATGCTATTCCAAAAGGCAGAGAAACCTGAAAGCACAAAAGAAATTAAGCACCTTTTGCCACCAAGTTAATCTGACGTAAAGCTGTTAGCCAAAAAATGGTCCCTGTGGCTAGGCTGCCAGCCCAGGAATTGAGAGATACTATGCAGCTCCTCCACACTGCTCGCCTGTACCACTTCCCATCCATTTCCTTCTAGACCGAGCCAGTCTTCTGAAACAAAAAGAGCTCTGTTACAATATGCCTTTTCCATTAAATCAATGGAAGTCCTTTCAGTTTATATCCCGGTCATCTGGAACAGGCTCTTCTGGCCTTTTGGGGAGGTAGGAATTTACATCCATAATTAGCCTTTCAAACAAAAGCAGTTACACTGGATGGAAAGCAAAGGTCGTTCCTTTCCACAGCGTTGCAGCACAAGACCTCCCTAAATGTGGTTCAGCAGGAGACAGAGAGAAGACAGGTCCTGATATACCCTGCAGGTATACCACTAGCAGACTATATCTGCTGTTCTTCTCAAGAAAATGAAATTCCTTCTGTTTGTCTCAGGTTTGGGATTCTGTAAGTTATTTTAGGTATTTAAGTAGTTTCCCCGGTGTAGATCTCCTTCTCTGTATTATTTATGCTACTAACCTTTAACAGACCTTGCAGTAAAGATGGGCATATAGGCCTCCCAGGGTAGACTTGTTTTGGTCGTTGCCTCTACAACATCCTCTTGGGAGGAAGGAGGGAGCAGGGAGCCTCCCCAGCAGCACATCCTGCAGGAGAGTGATGCTCAGTGAGGTCTCCAGGCTCATCCTGCTCCAGCAGCCAAGCACCTAACCCTGCTCGTGTATGCCTCCACGTCCCTCGGGAAAGCATCGTGCCTCAGCACGCGACTGCGAACCCATGGGGTTGTAGCTGCTCTGGTTTGTAGAAAGGAGTTATCTAAGCCATGCCCCACACACAGGGAGACCACGTCCCCTGCCATCTCTGGAAGCCTGTCACCGGCAAGGTGTGGGACCAGCAGCAGTTAACACCAGCCCTGTCCTGTCCCTTTGCAAAGCCAGCACACCTGGAAGTACTTGAGTACTGAAAAAGACAGAAATCACCTGGCCTTTCCACATACAGGGAAAAAAAGTTGTAAGAGAAAAAAAAAAATCCACCAACACTTTTCTTTAAAAGAAATTTGCACTTCTTCAAAAGCTGGGAAAAGAGAAAGACATCCATTTTCCTTGCAGAAGGAGACTCGTTTGCAGAACATGTCCGTTTTCTCCCTGCCTTCACGGAGAAGGCTGTCACCATACATGTTCAGTGCTGCTTTCCCTATAAGGCCACAGATGGAATTTCCACAGCACCTTTGGCTTCTCCACCTTATCCAACACAGAGCAGAGTGAGACCAAAATAACGCAGCAGGTGTACTCCCTGTCCTCCAGGGCTGGATGCATTTTCAAAGGTGGCACCTGCACTTCATGGCACGTCCCCCAGTCCATTTCTCAGTGCTGCACTTTGGGTGAAGTACCGGGCCAGGCAATGCCTGGGCACCCTCTTCCCATGTGTCCTGGGTGCCCCTGATGTGGCACCTGGGGAAAATGCCTTGAGCACATTTGCCACCAAGTGTAGATACGGGAGGATTAGAGGCTTTCTAGGATCACTGGGTCATTTGCTTTGGACTCATGTACCTCCTGGCCGACCCATTTAGATCCTGCCACATTGCTTCCCAAACTTCCAGCAAATGGAGGAGGTGAGCTCCATCCTGGTCCCAGCTCTGGTGATCAGCTTACCCCTTGCTGCAGAAACAAGGCACGATGAAGATGACAGGAGAAGGTGTCCCTGTGCCAGCTCACAGCAGGGCTCCCATACCCACCTCTTGCCTCTGAGCAAAATAAATGGCACAATCAAAGCTGATCAGCACAACTATGTTGTTACCCATTGTTGCAAGTCTTCCTGGTTCTGCTGAAGTCCCGAGACATTCAAAAATTCCCCAGAGATCATCTCCCCAGTGGTCAAAGCCATCAGGGCTGGGGGGGTGCGGAAAGCTCCCTTGCATCAGGCTGCACCATGAGGCTGACAGATCCTGAAGGAAGAAGCCACACCTGGGTTCCTCCCCTGAGCAGCAGAAGTTTGCTTTGGTAAGTTTACGATAGAGAAGGGCTGGAGCAGGGACCACCAGGCAGTGTTTCTCCTGCGCACCAGAACTTGCCACCCAACTGGCTTGAGCGTGGCGGGGGGGAAACCCTACAATGCCAATGGCCCCGGGGCCAGACCCCTCTCACTCCTAATCACTATCACTAGCCAAAAAAAATGCCAGAAACAGGGAAACTGCACGAGAGGGAAAAAACCCACCTTGCAGGGACAAGCACACGGTCCCTGCACATCTGAACACACGCTTTGACACGTACACACAACCAAGAGCCTCAGTGGCCCAAAATAGCACCTGAGCACACAAGTGACATGCAAAAGCAGCCAAAAAAATCAGTTTTCAGCCTACTCCTGGGCACACAACAAAGTCAAGTCTGTGGGACCCCGCGCAACATAAAATAAGGCTAACCCATGCAACCTCTGCTTCACAAGTCATAAATCTGGGGTGGAATTTCTTTCCCTTTTCTTCTTGGGAAGCGTTTCCCTTCTGTGGCTGTCGGATGCAATTGGACGCCAGGCTGCCATCGTCTCAGGTTGGGATTTCAGAAGGAGGGGGAGGGAGCTAATCCTTTTTTCATCACATTAAATTAAACTATAAACTATACCTTTTAATTCCTTCTAATTAAATTTCTCACTGGAAAATGAAGTGTTACTTCTTAATATTTTTTCACAAAACACGGCAGGAAGCATTTTGGAAGAGGCATGCCTCGGTGTTGCAGGCAGCTATATGGGGCATTGCGGGACATGTCTGGGGCTCTCCAATAGATGAAGATCACCCCACAGCTGGCAGCTCCCGAGTCCATCACACGTACTAGACTGACTCACCTCCACACATGCATTCAGACTCCAGGAAGAGGGGAGAGTGCAAATTCAGCTGACAGGGTCCAGCCATCTAAGATACGCAAGGTCCCAGTGCTAGCCTACCCCCTTGGGCTCTCCTGGCGGAGCAGGAAGCATTCCCAAAAGCCCTTGAAACACCCAAGCAGCCCTGCAGTTGCTGGGCTTCACGCAGCCACAGTCCTGCCCTCCTCTGCTGCACCATCAGGCTGCAGCAGTTGCCTCCTCAGTGAATGGACCCAAGGTGCTTTGGGGAAAAAAAAAGTCACTGGGGCTTTTTAATTTTTAAAGCAAAGCTGTTTGGGAGCCCAGTTTCAATTAGCTTTCAACGGGCTGCATCCCCTAAATCATGTAGGGGCTGGCTGGCTTACAAATGCCAGGCTTTTCTCTACCGACACAGAAATACAGCTAGAGCTTTGCAATTCTAAAGCATTTAAAAGTAATTGGCATTTTCCCCTTTACGTTCCAAGATGTGCTCAGGGGAAGTAACCTAATAGGCAGGAGACCGTCTCCAAGGCCTCTGAGCTATTCTGGCTTCACGAAGGAAGAAATCCAATACAGCAAATTGCAGCGAGGAGTCAGCTGAAAGCAAGGGCAGGCCATGAAGGAAGCAACGTGTCCCTCTCTCAGTTCTCCTGGCTTAGCGAGCAGAAGGAGTTTCCATCTGCTCTTCAGATCCCCAACAGCACAGCAAACCGGTATCGCCGAGCCAGATCAGAAGGAGCTACAGCAAGATCAGGCACCAGCTCAACGAAGTGGAGAAAGCCAGATCTGACTCAAGGACATGTGCGTCATGGCTGTGTTGGAGGTGGTATGTCCTGCGTTGCACATACATGATCAGGAATTTCAGATTTCAAGGCAAAAATAGCAATATTGGTGTTCCTTTTGCCCAAACTGGTGAGGATAATGAGATGTGAACAGTGGCAGGACTGTCTTCCCAGGTCAGCAGGCAGCCTGGAGCCACAGTTCGGGAAGAGACAAACCACACAGCATTTACCCCCAAGGCTGAAACACAAACACTTCAGTGCCAGCTCTGGCAAAGAACTGCTTGTTTGAAAAACTGTTAATTCCAGGTCTACATGCCTCCAATCAGGACCATGTCCCATCAGGACCGAAACAAGAGTGGGCTCTGCCCCTGAGCGAGCTGGTTGAATTAAAGAAGCTGTCTCCATCTGGAGGGCACCAGTGGGGAGAATTTGGGGGAGAAAGGGTATGCAGAGCCTGCTACCCCAGAGCATCTACCTTTGTGATGGGTGAGGAAGCCTGGCAGATAACCTCCACGAGACAGGAAAAGACACCTGATCTCGTAGCTAAAGGTGTGGGGCCCGAGACTGAAGGACTCATGAACTCATGGGTGGGCGAGACAAATCTCACAGCTTTAGATGCCGCCAAAGTAAACGGCCTTACCTGAACTTTCTTGCCCAAGGCTACTCTTGCAGACAACAGAGAGAAATGGGCTTTTCTAGGGAGCCCTACTTTTGAGCTCAGCCTGACAATCAGGTGTATTGAAGAATGCTCAAGAAATGGGCTGAATCTAGAAGCAGCTTAGATGGCCGGTGTATTTGGACTCGGGACACCTGGCACTGGCATCTCTGGAATTGAGGACTGAGGTCCCAGGTGAGCAGGGGGACCCTCACAACCACAGTTGGACCCTCAGGTACCTAAACTTCATCTGAGTCCCATTTCACACACCTCAACCCTTGAGGCTTCCTTTCCCCTGCACCACTGAACGCAGAACTGGGCCTCTTCCATTCCCATCCTAGGGTACAGTCTCCAACACCCAGAGCACTCACTGATGTCCTCAGATGGAGACCTCTAAGCTCACCCCACCATCCCTTTCCAGCCTCTTCTGACCCTGGACCCAAGTCCTCCTGACCTGGGAAGGTCCTGTCACCCCACCAGTGTCCCTCACTGGCCAGCCACTTCATTTCGGGATCCTGCCAACAGCTCTACCTTTTCAGCTGAGAACTATTCCCCAACCCTAACCCAGAGGGGCTGGCAGCCACCTCCTGATCTGCACAAGGGAGGAATGTCAGGCACGTTGTGAAATACAGGTCCTGCTTCCCAGAACTGTCAGGCTCCATTAGCGCCAGAGGGGCCTGACAATGTAAGGGTTTTAAACCCCAAACCACCACACTAGCAAAGCTCCCCTTGCTAATGAACCACCCACAAGCTGAAACACAAGCCCAAGGCACAGGCAAGGCATCGTGTGCAAGAGACGCAGGCAGATGTGCACACACAGACATTTCTTCTCTATCCATTTGCAGAGAAGCTCCTTTTCCCTTTGTGTGGCACAGCTGTTTATTTGCTTTTTTGGTGCTGCATCCTCAACCTGCCTTTAAAATTAAACCGAGCCTCAGCTCCAAGGCAATAGCTTTGTTCTGTCATACTGGAAAACAAAGCAAAGCTAGACAGAGAGCCAGCTAAGACAGTGGGAGACATTAGACGTCATTAAACCCTAACACTAACTGATTCTTGTTTAAAGTGATATTTGATGCAGAAAGCATAATAAAACGGGTGGATAAAGATGCAAGAAGTCATTCCTAAGGTCTCCCAGGAACCAAATCAGTGCCTCCAAGCCCCAGGTTTACATGAGCCCTAGGCTTTCCACGCCACCTCAGGGGGCAGTGACTTCTAATGCAAGGACAGATGAACGCATGGGTCATGTCACCACGCAAAGAGCAGGCAGTGCCCGTCAGCAGGGGGAAGACGAGGAGCGAGTGTCTGGTGAAGAGAACTTGGTGAAATGGAGTAGCTGAGGGAAAAGAAAAGTCATGATTTAAAACCTCTTTAACCCAGAGCTGAGCTGAAATCACTTCATGTCCCTGGAGAACACCTGAAATACCCTGCTACTAGTCTCCTCTTACTGCTTTCCCGCCAGCCTCGTGCTCTAGCAGCAGCACGCTGGTCTTGTCTGTGGGTGCAGAAGAAGGATGGGAGAGGCACCAAGGAGGTGACAAGGGCTGGAGGACTGGTAACAAATCTCTCTGTGCTTTTAAAGGGTGGCTTCTAGCAGTGGCAACAGAAGCACTGAGGGACCAGGGGCTCACAGGGTCAATCACCATCTAAGCAGGGGTCTGAGCAATCTGACCAAACCCCATGTTTTTCGATGCAAGTATTTAAAGGGAGAAGGGAGGGAGCATTCAAACCACTCTGAAGTTATATATTGACCACGCAGGCTTTCACCATCAGTTCTGGGCTCCAGGGATTCTGGTGGACATCCTGAACCACTTTTCCTTCGTGTGATGAGACCCAGGATGCAGCGGACAGGCTCCAACCCTGGGTGAGAAGCCATGCACGGTAGGAGAGGGTGGTAACGCAGGGCTGGGTCACTGCAGGAGTCCTGCCTCTCTGGACCCTACCCACAATATTGCTTCACCATTTAAGTTCATGTATCGAAATAAAAACATGGAAGTGACAATTCAAAAATGCAAAAGCAAAAACCATAGTGTCATATGCTGTTAAGAACAGATCAGAGTATTTCTCCTATTCCTTCCTTCACACGTCCCCTACTTTCTCTCCACCCCCACCAAAACCCCATGCAGCAAAGCATCCTTCCCTTTAAAATGTCTGTATTTAACATACTAAATACTCACGCTATTTGGTGATGATCCATTTGGTAGATTTTTCAAGGTCCAGATACCAGAAAAAGAAAGCAAGAAAAAAAAAAACCACAAACCCACAGATTTGCCAATCAAACAAGGAAAAACAAAGACGCTAGCACTTCATACACAATCCAAACAACATGGGAGGAGAAGATGTGCTCGCACATTACAAAAATCTTGAGAGAACAGCCTTGCAGGGGACTAAAGCCTTCTGTGCTCAGTGCAGTGTCATATAGTTGCTTCTACCCTAATACGCTTTGCAGATTTCGGAGTAAGTAAAGCTGGACTCTAACATGCAGTACACTCAGGAGGTCATTAGGAAAACAGTGCAGACATCTGCAGTTAACTAAAAAAATCAGTGGAATTATTCACATACAAAAAGCTACAGGAACATGCATTTGGGAGGAAACAGGTACTTAAATTAATCCTTTCCAAATGAACATATGCAATAAAAATGGAATTAACACCTGTGCAGATAAAATACTTCTGCTCCCTTACATGGTGATGCTCATATTGCATTTTCAGTTGTTCCTAATAAGATTCCTGAATGCTCTGAAAACATGACATCACCTCTGTAAGGGTGCAAAGAACTGCAA
Source organism: Haliaeetus leucocephalus (assembly GCF_000737465.1). NCBI lineage: Eukaryota > Metazoa > Chordata > Aves > Accipitriformes > Accipitridae > Haliaeetus > Haliaeetus leucocephalus. The sequence continues at coordinate 1,931,802 of NW_010973023.1, read as the reverse complement.
GTTACACAAGGCTTTACTTCCTGATCTTGTGGCATTGTTTTGTAGATAATTCTCCCTGTTAATAACAAACAGGATTCAGGAACCTTCTAACCTGCAGGAGCTTGGAACATTTTTTTAAAGGTGCAAAAGAAGTATCTAATACCCATTTTTCATGATAGCATGTTCAAAAGTAACCTCTGGAAATGAGGAGAAGAAGATGTAGAGGGAAGTGGCTCAGAAACTGTGCTGAACAGGCCAGGGAGGGAAAGAGGGCTATGAAGACCTGGTGAGTGAGTAACAGAAGTTCACATCTAAACAAAGAAGTTATTTTAATAGCTCTGCAACTTGAGCATTCAAATGAGTATCATTTTATCCTGGGTAATAGCAACATCTAAAGATCAATGCAATAATGGATTTTATATAATTTTTAGGCTTCTGGTCCCTAAATATTTTATAACTAAACAAGGCATATCTTAGTTTTCTCTGCTATTTTGTTTTTATTTGTTAGGAATGTCAGTCAGTCCCAAGGCTGCTTTTTTTCCCCCCTTCTTCACCTTCTTGAAGACAAGTTTATGCTAAGAACCATTCTCCGGATTTTTTCTTCGTTCTTTAAAATATTAGCTTTTACAGCACAGATCTTGTCTTGCTGGTCTTTAATCAACTGTTCCAGTTCAGCCAGATCAGCTTTTAACGGTTCTACAGCACTGTCTGTGATGCTGAAAGAGACACAAAGAGAGTAATGTTATTGGAAACATTATGCTGCTTCGGGTTACTCAAGCCTCCAAGAAAGTACATTCAATACCTGAAAGTTTGCAAAGAATTTAAGTTGCGCCCACCCTTCGTGAAAGAAAGTTTAGAATAAGCAGCACAAAAGCAAAGCTAACAACATGGACAGAGTAGAATACTGTTCAAGAGAGATCACCCACAATTCAGCAGTACACAGTCACTTCTTGGCTAATCCAGTTTTCTGCTAAAATCCTGCTTTCTGCTAAAATTCTGCTAAAAACTGCTTTGCAGTTATTTCACCCCACACTGGGCATACGTCAAGCACTTCTTTCATTTTACCCAGCCAAAAGCTGCAACCACCTGGCTCAGGGATGAAGCAGCACTGGACTCTGTGGGATATAACCCAAAAAGGACCAGAGATGTTGTGGATGCCCCATCCCTGGAAGTGTTCAAGGTCAGGTTGGATGGGGCTTTGAGCAACCTGGTCTAGTGGAAGGTGTCCCTGCCTGTGGCAGGGGGGTTGGACTAGGTGATCTTTAAAGGTCCCCTCTGATAGAAACCATTCTGTGATTCTAAGGACACCCACGTTTTACAGGGGCCCCTGAGTCCTACCATGATACACATGGTAACAGCCATCCCTGTGGGCCTCATCACAGGAGCTTAAAGGAAAGAAGCACATGGCAGAGAGGGACAAATACAGCTGCTGTGGAGGTTGCTGGCCTGCTACCAGCTATTTCCTACAATAACCCAGAAAGCCAGCAGCAAGACATCAGCAGCTGCCAGCAGCACCAAGCTGCAGCAGGTAGACATCTGAGAAGAAGCAAGGTATATGAACTGACCCATCACTAGCTGCTGACAAGGGCAGGCAATCTCACACTAATAGGAAATTTAATAAATCCTATGCTAATAAACCACAAGTACACTGATGCATCTGAAGTGAATGGAGCTGTTTGGCTTTAAAACAAATGTGCCCCCTTCTGTAATGTTTTGCTGGTCTTCAGGAACACTGAACAGCCAGGGAAATGACAGCCTAAACTTGCCTGCTGTCATTCTGAATTACCCAGTCACTTTGAGGACTCATTAGCTAAAGTCCGCATCTCAAAACCATTTAGTTTTCCCCTCCTCTCTACCCCATTAGCATAAATCACAAAAAGCATCGCCAGAAATTGCACTAACATTTCCCCAACGGGATCCTTCAATTGTCTTTCACAGAAGCAAAGAAAACAAAGACATGCATCCAAATTCCAGTACATATGGGAAGCATTGTCTTCTTCATGTCTGATACTCTGTAATTCTTTCCTGAAGGATTGGACATGCCTTAGCGCTACACTGATCTGATTAAGATCTCATACGAAGCTTTATGCAGTGCAGGGATATGCTGCGACAGTCTTGGCTCATGAAAGGGAACCGACTGGCTCAGCTGAAGGGATGCTAGCCTGCCTGCAGTCTTGGACGAAACAGCTGGCCATTGTAAAGCTTGGTTTCACATAAATCTGCAAACAAATTCAGCTGGGCAGTTCCTTCTGCCCACTCCCCCTCTCCTTCCACACCAATGTCAAGAAGACAGTCTTGTCCCCAGTACACTTTGCCTGGGAACGCAGGGGACAGCAAAGCATGTACAGTCACTGTGCTGGGAAAGCAGCCGAAGTATAAACGCCTTGTTTGGCAAGGCCAAAGTGGATCCACTGAGTAAGCACATGCCTGGAGAAAGACCTGAGACTTGCTCCCTGTCACTAGGTGTGGTGCAAAGGCCAGTGAGTCAATGCCTCAGTTTCTCCAACCGTAAAATAAAGCCAAACACCATTTCCTTTCTCTTTGCAGGGCTGGTGCATTCCAAGGCCAACCACAGTTTTAAAGCCTGTCAAGGTTTTGGGATAGAAGGTGCTATGTAAGTGCAAGGAATTAACATCATTACACTTTATATGTGAACCAAAGCCCTAATTCCCACCCCAGCCAGTGGACTAAGCCAGCAGCTGTAAATTTCCAACATTTAACACATTGCTACCTACCAAGATAGGACTTAGCTAAGAATACCACCCATACTTGCTTCTGCATGAATGAAGCACATCGATTCAGGGAGCAGCAAATCTATCTAGGCTGATTGTGAATCCAAGAAGATCACTATGTAGTTCATGTTTAAGATCAGAGGACACACACCTAGAAGGGACGTTCTGTTTTCAAGGAGCATAAGGACACATTGGTGAGACAAGTAAGGTCAAAGAAACTGTTTCTAGGCTTGACCTCCTTGTTTCTATTATGCATGTCACCTTCACTCTCTGGCATTCTAATGTTGTTTTTTAATCTTGCACAAATAACAACTTATTAACACCACTGCAGAACACGCTGAATTCAATGGCACAAAGAGAGCAGGTTGTTATTCAGGAACCCACTCCTAGTCCCAATTCAAAAACTACTTTGTTTACTAAGCTCTTCTCCCATTGCTCCTTATGTATTTGTGAGAAGAAACAAATCAAGCCCTCTCATATCGCACAAGCATTTGCATCTCTGCTGTCACATACATCGTGTGAAATTGAGCTGAAAAGACATTAAGACTTTAACACTTCAAAAAACAATTCAGACTGCAAAAAAATATCCCCAAACCACAAACATGACTGATGACAAATTTGCTTTGAAAAAACGAGTAGAACTCTCCCCTCTCCTAAAAACAGAAATTTGTCTCGAGAGATAAATCAAACTTTCCTTGACCACACTCACCTTTGTTCTTTCTGTAGAGCTTCTGCATGCTGTCTGTTCTCATGCCGCCACATCTGCAACTCATTCTTCATGGCATCCATATCTTCTTGAATGTAATCCATGATCCTGCCAAGCGTAAGGGCACTCCGGCACAGAGTCTGAATAGAGACCTGAAACTTCTCAATTTCTTTGGCTACCAAGTCTCTCTCTTTCTTCCTAGCTGCTTCTGATATAAAGGGCTTCTCCTAACAGAAAGGATGAATAAGAAGGAAAGCATCAAAGCTAGGGAAAACGGTTGTTGCACATGAGGTGTTGAATGAAGAATGTTTTAGAGACTGCTAACTGTGAAGTATCTGGAGAAATGTTTTTGACAATCTGCAATGAAAGAGAAGAAATGAAGCAATAGTCTAGAAATAGATGAGCAGAAAGCATGCTGTATCCAAGTCACCACTGCTACAGAGGACTGCTACAAAACTGTGCAATGGCATCAGCAATATTAAAGTGCTTTCCAGATCACAAGTGCACAAAAGTAAAGTTAGTATTTGATCCTATAAATGATCTCACTGATGTTCTCATTCTCGACATGATCTTTCCCAAAGCAGTGCGTGTAGCAGGGGGAAAACCTGCTTCACATTCAGTCATGGTTTACCTCAACCTATTTCTATATATTGAAAGGGAAATCTCTGCGGCTTAATGTGGCATCATCAAACAGAATCTCTCAGCAGCCATGTCATACTCAACAACACTTCTGTTATCAATCTGCTGCTGCCACTGGCATTCACTGTGTAAATCACACATCCATCCATCCTCCCCCTGCGCACTCTATGGGGCAAGGCTGGGCTGTCACTGTGTCACTCCAGAGCCCTGCACCAGGACTTGGTGGATTGGCATTTACTCAATACTGCTGCAAGTCACAGTGCGTAACGACACTGAAAAAAAGGTCATGTTAAAGTCTGGGCGAAGATGATTATGAAATCTGAAAGGCAGTAATTTGGAGAAGCAGAAGCACCCCCGCTTATGATGTTACAGGCTACTGCACCATAAACATTCATTGGACCTGCTTGCCACAGTGTTTTGCTGCTACTTGGGAGCTACAGTGGATGCTGAAGGGCACAGCCTCCTCCTAGTTCTCCAAACTGGTCCTTTCAAGACGCTTCTCTCCCTCCACTGTCTCTATCTGGATTTCCAGCTCCTAATGCTCGTCCTAATAATAGCACTTCACACTGCACAGCTAAAATAGACGGCGGTTATTCCATGCCTTGTACTTCTGTTAACAGTGGTTGTAAAATCATGCAGGCTGCAGATGTGGCCTCAATAAACTCCACTACTCAAAAATAATTTGGTCTTGTGCACACTTCCCTCATGTGCAGCCAGCAGAGTCTCTGTGGTCAATCTCCTGAAGCCTCCTAGCTTACTGCAAGTTAAATACAGAGAAAATGTTTGCTAAAGTGGCAAAGTCATGAAGAGAAAAAGGATGCCATAAAAAGAGCAAAGTGATGCCACATTACTAACACACCATAATAATCTTATTCCAGGAAAGCCTTCCCTGAAAACAACAATCACCTTTAAAGAAAAGCCCGTTGTGTTTTTTCTCCCCCATCAAGAAGAACAACCTAATTTTTCTTTCTTTCCAAGAGCCCTACAGGTCGAATTCCCAAACTGAGTTTTCCTTTAAGACACACAAAGCTTTAAGTAAAGTTTATTTAAAGTCATTTTGGTCATTTAATGTATGCCGGAAAACTAGAAACGTCTTTCTCTACCACCCCAACCACAGAATCAACCAATTCCTAAGCACATTTCCTAGCGGCTATATAAACACAGAGGTGGCAGTGTGCTTCTCTCTCATACTGGGACACCAAATCTACCACGCTGTCCCCTCTTGCCCTCCTACCCAATTGGCCTGTCTTCCTGTGCGAGCTGTGGGCTGTTTGTTCAGCTGCGTTTGGAGGCAGCAGGGACTACTGCCAAACACATTTCAGCAGCCCTTGGCTTACTGATGAACTCAGATATGTATATATATATATTTTAGAAAAATACTTCTAAAGATTTGAAGGCTGGGATTTATTTACGTCTGATGCTTGTGTTTTACCACACACGCGGTACATGAAAACTGTGGGACTTCTGAGTTTACTGCAATTTTATAATGTTGAAGTCGTTTAATTAGGAACTGGGCTGAAGTGACAAATGCTGCTGAACTTGTGACCTTTGCTTCCTAAGTCAATTCGTGAGTGCTGGCTAAACTGTTAAAAATAACACTCATCTTAATTCCTTCTCACTCGACCCATACCTCTCTCACAGAAGCAGGTGTTTCATTATACTACATTACATAAAACACATTATTTAGATACTTTCTGGAGCCATCCATGTGTTTGCTATCCTTTACGACGCAAAGATGAAAGCGCTGCTTCTTGCCCCATTTCATCCCCTGAGAGCTGGTGAGCACCCCCGTTCTGAGCACAGCCGCTTAGGGTTGAGCAGATCTTCTCTCCTGGCTTCCCTCCTTGGCCAACCTCTGAGCACAATGGCCAACAGTGTTCCCATCAATGTCATCCAGCTTCTCTCCCTGTTGATCTTGCAGGTCCCCAGAGAAGAAAGCTTTTGCCCAGGTGCCCCTGAAGGCATAGATCACAGGACAGGGTCCTGCACACCAGCCATTTACTAGGGCTAAGCACACATCTCAGGTTGACAAAAGTTTCTCTCCTTGCTGCAGCTAGCAAAGATGTATGAACAGATCTGCACTCTTACAGTGTTTCAGAACTCTTTGCGCTCTATTCTAATTCTGTTTTCCTAGTCCTTGCTACACATTGTGCTCTACCAAAGCCATAGGGAAGGCTTAATCCATGGTACCATACTTTCCACGTGTCATTGGCAAGTTACCTATAAAGACAATCACCTTCAGTTCAGCAGCAGAGTTGCATCAGATCCAACAGCTTTCCAAGAAGAAGTCTCATTGCCTTGTTTTTCCTCTCCTCCTAAGTGCACCAAGCCCTTACCACTTTCCTCCCTGCCATCCATTATAAGAAGCCACCGTCAAGAGAGAAGGAATTTGTTTCAAATACAACTATCTCAAAAGCGAGAAGACTCAGCCAGCCCATTATCTGAGGATACAGTTGAGTGTATGAAAACCTGAAGAATGCTTCGTTTTTATTTTCCAAATGTGGAGTTCAATGTTTTATGTTCTTGTAATGCTGGTGTGACCTCCCTGATACCTAGACAGTCCAAGCAGCCACACTTCTCAACACCAGCAAGTATGGTATGAAAATAAAAAATGAAAAAGAAGTTAAAATCCCACAATTCAGCAAACCAGAATGGTATACTTTAAAACACAGATCCAGCTAACAATTTGAAATATTTCATGCTAAAATACACATCTGCTTGAAAAGCTCAAGTGGAAATAAAACACCATGGAATATTTTCTATGAATCAGGAAGATGCCCTTAAAGTGTATCAGTAAATACTAAAAAATAATTTTAGTGTCCCTGTAACTTCAGCATACTCTTTGTGTAGTACAATTCTTCAAAACTGACATAAAAAGGATAAAATATTATCCCACCCGAAGTAATTTCAAGTACTGAAACATACTACCACTAAAAATCCATGAAATACTATTTAGACTTAAACAGGTACATCAATAGGCTTGTTAAAACCCCTGTGTCTTTGAAATACATACTATATGATACTGAAGTGGTGTAAGAACCTGCAAGAGTTTTTTTTTAGCATATCTCTCTAAAGGAGAAGCACTTAAATTTCAAGCTCCCAAGAAAAATTTCCCAACACCTGAAGGTGCAGTAGCTCAACTGGCACAGCAGTGTCCCTCCTCACACAAGTTAAAAAATAACCAGCAATTCTTTCTATTATTTCACTAACACCTGTACTACCAAGATACCATGTTACATTTCCTGCAGTCTACAGAAAGCTGAGCTCAGGACAGAGAATTATCACCATGGAGCACCCAAGCTTTGCCAGCTATTGCTGATTATAAGTAATTAAGGGGCAGGGGGTGGGGAAAGCCATAGTGTCTGTTCTCAGTTTCATAGTTACGGTTATGGGTTAAAATCTACGTGGGACACTCTTTTAAATCACTATGAATTATGGCAGATGGTTTATTACAACAGGCAACGTGGGTGGTAAGAGTCCTGAATGCCACCTTTGCTCATTTTGCACAAACATGTAACAGGATATATTCAGTTTTAAGAAAAATGCCAGAATCAGAATTGTTCCAGTCTATTTAATTAGGCCCTACACCTCAATGAACTCTCCTTTCACAAAAGCCCAAGAATCAATAAATTATCCCCATATAAAAGCCTATATCACTTCTGTAGGCCCAACACGCTTCCTTTCCTTCGTGTTTTTCATAAGGCACCAAGATAAATGTTTATTTTGGATTCCTGAGAAAAAGTCTGCCTTTCCCATTACCTCAATGTGAACAGAACACAACATGGACTCAGATGCAGGGACCTGAGAAATTAAAAAGCAGGAATTTTCTTTTTCATCAATAAAGGGGAAATTATCAACAGGGCTCCAGAAACCACCAGAATTTACTTGTGTTTAATTTACCCTTGCTAAAGCAATTAGTATAAATATTGCATTGTGCACAGCTCCCTAAAAATGGATCATTCACAAGACATCCATTTCCTATAGCTGGGCTGTTGAGGGCCTTTGAAGTGCCTGACATCTACTAAGCTAAAGAGGCGATAAGATTTTTTTTTTCCCTACTGTTTGAAAAGTTTATTTCTAGAAACAGTACTTGCTCACTTTTATATAGCTTCTCCTTTGTTTCCATTTTTTTAATTAACAGTTTTTAAATATGAATCAGATTAGAACAAACATCCATCAAGTACTTAATAGTTTCTACAGCCCCTTTTAACTATTGTATTATGTCCCATTATGAAAACAGACCCAAGTAATCATACTTTTATTGAGCTATACCATTTCCCCCCTCCCTGTTTCTATAGGACAGGACAGAAACTTCATTTTGGACAAGTAATTTTGATACATTCAATGCAAAAACAACAAGGTAGGTTTTTTTAATTGTACAAAATATTTTTTGATCATAAAGGGTGTTTTCTTTTCCTGGTTTTTACAGAGTCTGCATTTTAAGTAGATTGTAACTATCCACTAGGGATCACCATAAGAAACTCTTTCACAGAAACACAGGGAAAACAGTAAATGTTAAATCATTTCAAACGAACAGGATGCTATTTCTGCTTATGCCAGGTACCGAGTTCAGTAACAGGCCAAGGAATCGGAGACACAATGTTCTTTACCATTAGATTTTCCAGAGCTAGTCTGACCTGCTTCTGAGTTGGAAGGTACCAAAAGAAAAATAAAAGGATAGCTCTTTAAAGGGGGCTTTTTTTTCTTTTTTGGGGGGGGGGCGTGGGGTGGTGGTGGTTTTTTTCCCCCCAGTTCATATTTGATACCTCTAAAGCTGGACTTTTCAGACGTACATAAACACCCCGCCTCAGCCCCCAGAGCCAGTCTGTTTTCCTTCACATTCAGTCCATGTTGGGGAGAAGTCAGTACATAAAACCTCACGTATTTGGTGCAGTATTCAGCACGCTAAGCAGAATCCTGTGAGTCTGGTCTGACCACACACATGCCAACAGACAACTCTAGTGGTAATTAACGATAGCAGATAGTATTAATTCAACCATAATGGCATATTGGGTGCCAGTCCTGCCCAGCTTTCCTTTTCTGCTCAACTCCTGAAACTCTGGGTCCACAACCCCCTTTCTCTTGAAAAAGCAGCCTCTTTACTGTTCAAAAAGAATTTGCAATAAACCTGTTCCTTGTGTTAAACAACTGCTTTCACACCAGTCTATGCCCCAGCCAAATCCACTGATAAGCTTCTTGAAATATGTGAGTCACCTGTACTGTGTCTTACAACACACTGCTGCTACACAGCTGATGCACGGCATCCTCTCCTAGGGATGGAAATCACAGCTGTCTCACTGCACTTTTATATATCCTTTCTGTTTAACATATCCATCTGCTGTCTCATGTTGTATTTATACCGTACCCACAGGAGAGAACATTTTGTGTTTTTGTGTGCATAGGCCACAGCAAAGGAGCCATGGTACCAGGAATATCACAAGAGTGACAAAAATCCTGTTCCTGTGTTCACAGCTTGTAACACAATTACATGGGGACCACAGGGTTTTTGTTTCTGAGAGTGGGTAGTAGTGCAACAAGGACACTCAAGCACACACTCATTCAATTTAAGCTCCTGTGGTGCTTGTAATTAACCAGACTGCTGGGTACAGTTCTTATGTTTGAGGAATTGTATGCTTGCACTAAAAGTTTCTCACTGCAGCTTTATTCAGATCACTGCATTAACATCACACCGTCATGAACAGAGCTGTCACACAAAGATGAAAGCCCTTCTGCAGGTAACTCCTATTAAATTTTACTGGCAGCATTTCTTATGATATATTAAGCTGGCAGGATGCTGAGAAGCTGTGGTCTTGAATGGTGAGCCTCTTCAAAACACTTAAATGGTGGGACATATGCATACATCTGGTTAACATGACACATTACTAATTGCACTGACTGGAGGGGACACCCAATGTCGTGCAGCTGATGGGTTAATGTAAAAATCAATGACCTGAAGAACTTTAAACAAACAGAATCAGCAATGATTGTATTTGTTCTAAGCTTAGAAGTACATATTTAATTTATAACATTGGTAATTAAAGTTAATATTATCCAGGTGCTAAGCGACTTAGTATCACTTGTTCCTCACAGAAACCTCAAAGTTGCTTCTTTTCTGAAGCCCATGGACTGTATTTGGTAGTGCAAAGATGGAAATTCTGTGATCCCACTTGCTTCAACTATTTAATAACCTGCCTACATTTTCCACACATCAAATAAATGAAGTGGAATACAAAATGTAACATCTGTTTCTTTCTCTGTTTAACATTAGAGGGTTAGATTCTAAACAAATACATTTAGGAAGTCTTTTTAGGAATTTGTTAGGCTGAACACAGCTAATCAAGGCAGCAAAAATCTTGTGTATTTCCAGAATGACCTCTTTGTTTGACCTGAAAATTGTGTATATTATTTTAAGTTTCTGCACATGCAAAACCTAGATGATGAAAGCCCCAGCTCTCTTTCCTTTTCTCTTCTTTTTCTTTATTAAAACTTCTTAAAAAGCAAATGCATGTTTGCAAAATACAGCACATAAAAGGTTTCAGAGGAATGTTTTTAACACAAATAAATGGTCCTCAGCAATCAGCAGTTAGAAGTAAAGGTGTAAAACATCCCCAAGAGTTCACCAGTGTTACATTTGGATTAAGTATTAATTCACCAACTCCGCCTAATTTCTAGGTGATTAATCCACAATAAATCAGGTAGATACATTGATCATTTTTTTGCTAAGTATTAGCCAAAAGTTCCAGCACTCAGACTACAAACATATTTTTTAATCCATTCAGTTTCCCAACGGGCAGAAGAACAATGCTTTAAAGACTAATGAATGTAACTGGGAAAATATTTCATTTATTTTGTATTTATTGAATAGTTTAACAAAACGAGGGAAGATGAACATTCTTACTGACGGACACAAGGATAACCTTCACTTCGTCATACATAATTTCCCAAAGCAAGTATTCCTCCAAATTTTCACTGGACTTTTGGTTACCTTACTCCAAAATACAGGAGTACAATTACATTTTACTCTCCAATGCATAATACGTTTTGGAATACAGTTGCATACTGATGTAGAAGATATTTCTTCTGGAGAGTTTGATGGAAAACAAATTAAATAAAAGAGCTGACAGTCTGGGGAGAAATGGTCAAATCCCAGACTGATACTGCTTCCCAGCAGACTGCAGAGCTAGACCTGGCACAAAACCTACGGCCATTTGAACACAGCACACTGAGCAGAGTTCATTGACCCATTCTCACAGTCCCATCAACACAACAGGACGTGGTTCCACTTGCCTGCCTAGACCACTTGGCAGGAATAAACCACTTGCAACTCTTCCTTCTTTTTAATTACTTTTGCTGCCTCCCTCTGAAGAGATTCCACAGACCAGTAACTATTCCTCCAAAAACTGCTGGTCTGCAGTCTCACAAGAAAAAAATCTTGCTGCCACTGCTTTCCTCATGATGTTAGGAACACCCCTCAGACATGAGACGGGCTCATGATGCTAGGGCGACACGAGCGTGCCAGACCCCTGCCTGCTACTCCGTGTATATCTGGTCCGTGAAATATTCCCAGAGGCAATGCCACGTTGGAAATATATTTTTTACTTTTACTGTCTCCTGCGTCACAGTGTCTCTAACCTCTAAAATATATTCCCAGGATTCAGTAATGTCTCCAGCTCATGTTTTCTGAACTACATCTGTCAAGTCCCAGTCACTGACTCCGAGCATTTTTAATCATTTTTTCCTCTGCTGTCAGGAAAACTACGCTTCTCCTCTCTGGATTGCAACGACTTCAACAACATAATTTGAAAAGCAGTAGCAGCAAAGAAACGTACTGCAGTAGCAGCCAGCTGCTTGAATATGAGATCAGATGATATTCCAGGAGCTTAGTGTTGTATGCAAGTTTTCACGTGATGGACTAGGAAGTCAGCACGTTTTTTTCCAGAATTAGTTGTCTATTATCAGTGCTGCTAACATAGATCAGTGCTTCAAAAGATGCAACAAAAGACAAACAAGGACTGAATGAATGTTTTAGAGACTGAAAATGGGCAACTGGACTAAACGGTTGTTGTAGAAGGACACAATTGTCCACATGCATTAAAAAAAATCTAAGGGGTTAAAAGGGAATTGTTTTAGTTAGTTAGTTACTCTTATTCAGAAAAAAAACGCAGAAAATTTAGCACAAACACCAGAGGAAGCTTCCCGAGCATGAAATCCATGCGGTTTTGTAAACCCTCCCCCATTGTCCCTTTCTATGTCCAGTGTTAGAGCTGACAGGACACAAGACCAAACAGTACAGCCTACAGCACAATTACGTACTGGCAGAAGATATTAAACTAACGACTACCAAAACTTAGTCTCGAGACTGATGATTCAACAGCACCACCTAGTTACAAAACCAGGAACAGGAACAGCTGGATCTCTTGTCTCACAAGAGTGCCAGCTCAACATGCACTCCAATAATGAGCTTTAGAGCTACCACATAAACACAGCAGTATCAACTTTTAACCCTTCTTTTCTCCAAAATAAAGACAGAACTTATTCAAGCAGGCAAATTTTCACATCAGACATGTTCTTTAGAAATAGCCAGCAGTGTTCCAATGATCAGTACACAGACACCACAAGCTGCGCATTTATAATAAACGGTATATAATTTAGCAAGTTGGATGAAGCTGTCACTATTCATAACAGATTATGAACAGGAAAACAAAAGGTGTTTTCCTATTTTAAGAATTCATTTCCTTCTATAATCTCAGCCCTTGCAATATGTGAAAGGAATTTTTCTTCCAGCCAAGCAGGCCTGGATCTCGGATAGTCCCAAACTTCAGATGGGGAGATACTCCCCCAAGGGTCTGATCTGCCATTCCAACTTTCTCAACCTGCTGCAGAAGAAATGAAAAGGCTGGACTGTGTGGCAGCATAACCCATTACCACTGGACATGAAAGCATATGGGAGTATCTCTAGTTAAGAGGAGAGAATTGTTGATTTTACCCTCCCAAATCCAAGCCTACAAGTTAACACTGTGTCACTTTTGCTGCAGATTGTAGAGGTGATTATAAAGTCATACAGGTTCTAGATAAGAACAGGTTTTTAAAACAGTCTACTGTCTACCATGGTTTTAGTCCCTCAGAGGCATTTTTTTTCTGCTGTACACTTTGCTCATAACCTATCATAATATCATTACTCATTGACAAATTACTACAGCTGATAAAGCCAAAAGAAGCAGTCAAGTGGTCAAAGCTTCAAAAGTCACTACTGATTTCAAATGGCTATTTGAAAGAGCTTGATGCTCTGTGAAAAGCTGGACTCTTGAGGTCTGAGTTGCAGCATCTTAAAACAGCATGCCAAACTATAGCTCATTCCTGAAAAAGAATATAGGTAGCAAAAACCTACAATACTGAATTAACATTAAAAAAAAACAACCAGATGATGTGATTGGAATTGAAGATTTAAGAGTTCATGAGAAGCACTCGCCTTTCCAAAACATTACGTACCTGTCTGTATTTTTATAACAGCACTCTGCAATGCACTCCTCAGTGCCTCCTCACCAGCACATCAAACTAGCTTAGTGATTTAGAAACTTTCCAAAAGGCCAATGGATCAGAAAAGTCCATCTAAATGTTCTGTCTTTTGCTGCTTCCTGTAACACGAGCTTTGCAAGGCTGAAAAAGCAAGAGCTCTCCAGTTCTAACACTGAAATCAGGGGGGTTCAAACTTCTGCTTTTGGTTTGTGATCAATGCTAGATCCTTTGTAGACCCTTTGTAATGATCAAAACAACAAAAAACCAACAAAAAAACCCACCCAGCAAAAACAAAAACTACCTTCCCTTTCCCAACTACTGATCGTGGGAAAAAAATCAAATAAAATCACTTCATAGATTCAGACCTGAATGCTGGGATATGCTAGGACGTTACTAGGCAAACATTTGGTGAAACAAAAATACTTTATATGGTTAACTGCACCAGAGATCCCTTTTTTTTTTTAGACAATGATAATGACTGCTGGGCAATAGATACTGCTCTTCAAATGCCCAGAGGACAAGTAAGATTGAAACAATAATGGTGCAGCTGTACAAATGTACAGTGTGCCCTACTACATCTAGGGCAAGGCTGAAATCAGCAGACTTTGTTCTGGAAAACAAAAGAATAGGCTAAAGAAGGCTCCCTGAAAAATTGTACTGAAATACTGAAAACCCCAAACCACAAAAATTAAAGGTGAGAGAGCGCTACACAGAGAAGGTAACAATATCTGACAGAATAACAGAGGAAAAAAGCAGCATAACACATCAGGGAGGAAAGCTTGATCATAAATGGGGAAAAAAAAAAAAACACAAATGTTTAAGGCAGAGAAAAAGGTCACGATTACTATATTTAATATTCACAGTTCTTTGAAGGCCATTACCATCTTACCCTCTCTGTTGTCTTTGCTAATTTCTGTGATGCTTCATAATCTTTCTTTGTTTCTAGGATTCTTTTTACAAGCCCACCTGTTGAAAAATCAGTATATTTCTCAGCATTGGTTGGCACTAAAATATTGCTTTAAACATTCAGACAATAAAATCAAAGCCAACTGCTTAATTTTTAAAGCAACATGAACAGCATTCTATTATGTATTTTAATTACTGAGATACAAGGTATTTGTTATTTGATCTATTTTCTCCAATGTCCTCTAAAGCAAACTGTATCATCAGTATCACCTACTGAATGACCCTTGGTACAGAACCGGGTCCTTGAGCTGTATTAACACAAAGGCTTTTCCTTTGCACGTGTCTTTTGGAAGAATTCAAGAACTGCACGACAGGTATATAGATACATATTCCTTTGCAACACATTTTTGGATGCAAGTAAGTATATCTGCCTAAATCACATCCAGTGTAACCATAACAGAAGCCCCTGAATAATAGATCTGAGGTCAAAAGTAAGCATAAATGTTAAGAGCGAGTCCATCAATTTTTCTAAAAGCTTTTTTTGTAACTTGCCTTGAACAGCCAATCCCATCTCATATCTCAGAGCAGATAAACTGTACCTGACACAGTTAGAAACATTAATTTATGAGTTTTATGCAGAATTTTAAATGCTGCTGACATTAAATACACATAGAAAATCTGTAGTTAACATCAGTTGCAAATCCAGCTGCACAAGTAAACAAGACTGTTTGATAAATAATTTCTGGTTTTCTTGCAAAAGTTGCAAGCTCCTACCCTCAGGAAGTGTTTTGCTGCTTTATTCAGCATTTTAAGTGTTCAGCATTTGGTTTAAAGCCATGGTTTTATTTTATATATATATATATATACACACATATGTAAAAGCAAACGTACCATGCTTTTGATCCTCAACCAGCTCCACTTCTGGTTCCTACACATGCAGGAAGACAGCTTTAGTTGCAAAAAGTTGGCATTGCTATAATATACAACTATTCAAAAATATTCAGCTAGAAGCTACTTAAACAACTAAGTTACAAACAAAGTATGGAAAAAGGTTCTATGATTTGCAACACGAACAGACCATTTCTGTATTTGGCATTTCTGGTGGCAGCAGTGCTGCCTCCACCACAAACTGGTCATCATCATCATCAGAAATCTGCTGGTCTATGATCACGTTTGAGACTGTTTTACCGCTACCACTCCTGTAAAAGACACAAAGAAAATGAAAACCTATTAAGATCTGTCCAAACTTATTGAGATCTATCCACAATAGAAGAGACAGCAGTACCCTCCTTTCCTCCCATAAAGTAAAGCAGCACCAACCAACTAAAAGCACATCAAATTCTGTCATTTCCATTCACTGCCCAACTCTGAAAACAGTCAGCCATCGTTCCCTCGCAAAAGAACATATATTTTCCTTCTAAACACACTACTTCGGTGACTGGCACTTATCAGAGATCAAGTAAGCCATTTTGTCCATAGTTCCAAATGGCTGTTTCAGCCTTTTTTGAACATGGGATATTCACTGCATGTTTTACAGTTCTCTTCTAGCAGTAGTTTAGGTTGACATTCTAGGGTTATCTGTTTCAGAGTTCCCAAGGGCAAAAAAATTAAATCATATTTTTGGACTTCCAGATGTGACTACCAACCACAACATTTAGATAATGCACTGGATTTGCAGAAACAATAAAACAAATAAAGCAGGCTTGAATTTTCCTGTCTGAAACAAGGAGCACTGAGGTGATCCATCCTAAAGCTGTTCAGCAGCAGGTGAGGCACAGAAGATCCAAGAAGATCTTGTGTGGCACAAGAGCTAGAAACATCTGCTCTGTATCTTCCATATTCCTTACCTTTCTGGAAGTAAGACCTCTGTGCTTTCTTGACGTTTTACGCGGGGTGGTGCTGGTCTTGCACTGCTAGGACGAGGAATACGTCTGCAATAACAAAGAGGTTTTTTCATTTATACTGTCAAAGGAAGCCTCACGTATCCTCCAAAGGAACAGACATGTACCCACACATGAGCTGAGTAAACTAGCCAAAGCCTAACAACACTGAAAACATCCCCAATATACAATCCAATATCACAATACTTGCTATCCTAGTAGGAGTCTAGGAAAATCTAGAAAACGTGTCCCAAAACAAAAACCCTATGGTTCTGTGTAAAACCACCTCTTGATTTGTCTCACTAAAAAAGCAGCCTGTATACAGCACAGTTATTTACCGTTAACAACAAATTTAGCATTAACAGTACACACTGCAATGTAAACAGAAAAAAATGATTTTTGCAAGTGAAACAATTACACAAGCCTCTGCTGGGCAAAGAAAAAGTAAATTGGGATTTAAAAGGCAAGATCACCTTATCCGTAACACCTTATTTATGAACACCTTACGTACTTATGAAATGCATGTACGTAATGCAATGTTCTTCTCATTAGACTCTCCACACATCCCTCATATTATAATAACATTACACCCAAGCACTTTATGGATTAAGAAAATAAGTCCAAAACACTTCACAATGTTACAGTTTTCTTTGTAGAAGGAAATGAAAGTGAATAAAGGCAAACCATATGTGGGATAATATTTATTATTCGATACCACTAGCAGAAACATACTGCTCCAAGCTTCCTTGCTGTTTTTGAACAGACTGACTGTATTACCTCCAGACATGTCATAGTTCAATTCAAACAGAATAAAGCATAGAAACAAACCTTTGGATAGGCTGAGGTGGAAGATCATTAGGTACTTCACCATTTTCAGATACTGCATGCTTTTCAGGAGCCATATTATCCACTACTTCTATTAAACAAAACAAACATATAATTTTGGCTTAGCTGGCAAGGCAAATTAACTTTTCTTACAACAGTATTTTTAATCTTATCAGCACTATATTTGAATGTGTGCTCATGAAATACATCACGTGACAAACTTTTAAAATTAGAAATAAAGTTCTATAAGCTTATATAAACTTAAATATCTTGTGAATTTCCACTTTTTAAACATCTCGGAGCATTCATAATTCAAAATGGACACTGAAAAAACATTTAAGATTTCCTTATTTTTTATTTGTTTCTTAATATTGTGAAATTCTCTCCTGTGAAAATGACATCACCTCACTCAATTCTTCCATAGTTGCATGGTAACATTTGCAATACTTCAAGTTGCTCATTATACAAAATCATAAGAGGAAAAGCTGTAATAAAACCCTCTATATTCTCTATGCTGTGGTTTTGTTTAAACCTTTCTTTTGTTTACCTTAACTTCATATTTTACTCTACTGATATTCTTAGTTGACCCAGATTTGAGCAGGGGGTTGGACTGGCTGACCTCCATCTGTCCATCCCTTTCAACAATGAGGATTCTACAATTCAACGATGAGGGCTTCTTCTGTAATCCAACCATAGTTATGCTCTCCATAGGGCTGACCCCATTTGAAATTTAAATCGCATAGAACCACTTTAACCAATCCTTCCCAGCTGATGGGTTTCCCACCAAGTTACTCTGACCAGTTCAGTGCAGTTAACAGCACGAACCCCCACCTGCCAAGCTCAGGTTAAACCATTCTCTGTAATGGCACAGAACAAGATAAATGACATCTTTGCCTTGACAATCTGACTGCACAGGATTATAGACATCATTCACCGCTTTCTGCTTTAGTGTTTCTACTAATAATTTTGGGAGGTAAAAAGCTTTCAATGTTCTTGGATTCCATCTAGAAAGCTTGCTCAGATGAACAATCTGTTGGTAAGTATTTCTTCCATGTAATGCCAGTACTCCTCTAACAGTATTGTCCACTTAAGTGTCCTTCTGCTCTGAAATCACCAACAAATGGCACCATTGAAAGAAAAAAGGCCAAGGCAGCTGGGCTTTTACAAGCCCAAGTTTAGGCAAAGAAATGCAAGTTCTTTCCCAGAGTCTACTGCATTCCACTTCCCTAATAGGTCTGTGCATATTCTCTGAAAAGCCATTTTGGAGGTAGGATCTTCTCATTTAAAACTACTGAGCAGTTAAGTTTTCCCTCAGCCCTACTGGTACAGGAACAACCACCGTGCATCAGCCAATCCTATGGTCATTGGGACACAAGCTGGAGTGGTCCTTATGTTAAGACCGAGCCAGGCCTGAGTCAGAAAGTTGTGCTCTGTTGCTGGCCGTACCACAAGCTTCTTGTGCTTCCCTGGGTACCTAATTTAGCAACTCTGCCTAATGGATGTGATAGGGATTTCAAAATTCCCCTTCCACACAGCAGAAGGCATTTTCCCACATGATGGAGATCACAAAAGGACAGAGAAATAAAAAACAGAGGTCTGCTCCTTAATAGAGTATTTGATATTGCATAAAGGCTCTGCTTGTAGCCTGCACATGCAATCACAGGAGCTGAGACAGCCCACTGGTGACCGCATGTACCCTGGGTAAGTCAGACCGAACAAAGAACTCTTTGGCAGCCTTTATGCAGACAGGCTTGGGAAGAGGCATGAGCACATCCCGGATTTTTAATTTTTTTTTGTGTTACATTCAGTCTGTTAATAGCACAGCTTCACTTCTCATACTGGAAAGCCATCACTGACCTTTGGCACAGCAGGTTTCTGCAGGTTTGTGGGAAGCATGTACAGTCCTCCCTTGCTTCTCTATACACCCAGCTCCCAGGAAACAATGCCTGCAAGAACCACTATTTTTGTTTTCACAGAAACAGCTACCATTAAGCAAGGAGGGCAGCCTGCTAAAGAAATTTAGCTTTTGGAGCATCTCTAAAACCTCACGTCCCTGGTTCATCCCAGCCCCATAGCACCAGTGGAGACAGAGCAGTGACTGTATAACAGCACAGTGCTGTGACACCTGCACAGAGCAAACCGAGATGCTTCAGGGACCTCACATATACCAGATTCCTAGGAGATTTCCAGATTCACTCTCTATTACTGGCCCAATTATCCAGTTATTTGAAGAAAGGTTTTGTGGATCGCTTTCACTTTTAATATAAACAGAAGCCACAAATGCAATAGGTAATAGAAGGAGGGAAACAAAGTCATGTACTGACATTAAGAAAAATGGAAAATGTATGTTTTATTAATCTGGTTGTTGCAAAAACTACTCAGAATATATTGCAAAAAGTTCCCCACAGTCTCTGCTTATTTGCAAGTTAGAACCCATAAAATGCTCATAAACTGTTTTGGTTTTTTTTTTTTAAAAAACACTTAACCCAAAGGACAAAACACTTTCATAGATGGCTTTTTGGTATTCTTTTAAACAGAAACTACTTGGATAAAGTCTACTCAAAGCATTCAAACACAACTAAACTATGTTTTGTTACTGTTTAAAAATTCTTTAATACATAGCATAGAAGGAAAAAAAGCACTAAACCAGAGAAGTGCTTTATTTATCAAAAAGCACTGTTTTTTCTAATAGAAGTTTTTAACTATCATTGGTATGGTCAGTGCTGGTTTTTTGGCACTATAATGTTCCTGAGTCACTGGCAAATTCACCTGGAGATAACAAATCCTTTGATTTTTCAGATAAGTTATATAAATTCTTTAGTAAGAATCTGACCAAGTTAGGCATGAAGCACACAAGAACTACAGCCAGCTTCTTGCTTGGGAACTACTACTGGGGCTGGGAGAATAGGGACAAACACATTAGGGAGCGTTTCCAACAAAATTGCACTTCTGTGCTAATGACATCAATGTTCTGGTCACTAAGGTGAACACACTCATCAGAAATGAAACTTTTTTTAAAAGTCAAAAGACAATGGAGGATCAAAATGTTTGTCATGATAGAATATCTGAGTAGACACTCCTGAAAGTTAAATGAGATGTGTAAAAGGTGAATTGTATAAATTTGTACAACAGATTTGAGAGCCAAAGCCATGCCAATCTATTTTGAACTAGGAAAGCACAGGGACTGCTCACCCTTCAAAGTAAGTTTACACAGTCCACAAATATAAAAATTAAAGGTCCAGAGGAAATTCCAAAGCAGTGCATAGAATGTAATACTTCTTTTTGAGTAGCCCCAAGTACCCCCTAAACCTTTGGAAACCTTGTGAAAGAACTATCTTCAGCTCCCCTCCAACTAACCTACTCCAAAGGTAGGTTTGGAGTTGCAGAAGGACAGCAACTGTGATTTTCAAGCAGTTTCAAAACCTACTTTCCACTACAGTTAGCTGGAGTAAATATCTTAATGCACAATTAACCAACCAAACAGTATCATGGACCCGCTACATAAGCAAACAAGACAGCGCCTAAGCATCTTGTAAGGACTGTGATTTCTAGGATGCTTCAACAGGCACTGTCAAACTAAGCAGAGTTTCCTAAACCCTTCCACTAGTGTAAACTGGCACTGATACCAAATAAGCACTCCTGCCTTCACACTTCCCATTCCCTCCTGTTAGCACATGCATTCACACGCTGCCTGAAGAACTGGATCAGCACGACTCGGTTTAAGACACTGCCCTCCCAGCCCCTGTGGTGGAAAAGACGTTCATATTTTACATACATGCCAGTTCTCTGTGGATGGGTGGTAGGTGGCTGTGATGGCTCAACTGAATGAGTGACAACATCTTAAGGTTACTTTGAGATAAACTTTAGAAAGGAGCCTGGCATTACTCCTCCCAGAGAAGTGTACCTCAACATAACTACCAAAACTGTGAGAAGATAAACTGCACCACTGAAACTCCGCAAAAAAGCTTGTTTTAGAATATAACATGGTTCAGAAAAATCTTACATAATCATCAGCTCCTGAAAAAGCCTCGCGCAGGCCCACACTTTTATAGAGTGACTGTGAAATCCAACTGTTCCTCCCTTCTTGCCACAGTGGGTGCATTTATATGCACATCTCTAAAGCAAGTGAAACCTAAGTAACTTCAGGGGTGTAGGAGCAAACAGCTGAGGCAGGCCAAAACACCCTTTAGCCAGAAAGCTTTAAACATATACTGCTTATTTAAGAGGCTACCATGAACTAGCCAGTGAGGATTCCTAACGGAGGACACCAAGGCAGAATAACTAATATCCTGACAAATCCTCATTTATATTAAAAAAAAAAAACCCAAAACCCACAATGGAAAGGTTCAGAGTCTCAATGCTCAAAAATAGAATATAAGACTGAAGCAGAATGCAGAAATAATACTCCAAAAGATCCAGGAAAATAAGTTTATTTCAGCCAGTAAACAATGTTTTTAAAATCCTATAAATGATTCTTCCTTTGGAAACTTTCATTTGCAGTTAAAGACACAAGAACACAGCAAGAGGGACAGGTGATCTTATGATTACTTCAAATAGCATCCAACTTAGATATCTGTAATGATTGTTCTTATCAACAGTCATAATTGATTTCATGTTCCAACTGTGAAAGCTATTAAATGTGCAAATGATGATTTCATCTCTATAAGAACGTAGAGAAAATTAAGGTTCACTAATATACTACTATGTTATACTATCTTATTGAATAAAGCTGAAAATAAAGAACAGTCAATACAGTATTTGGTTCTTATACCACCTGAGAATCCAAGCCAAATCAATAACGAACCTGGGGTTACTCCTCTTACACACATTCAAATTATAAATAGAGGAATATAAAGTTATATTCCATAACAGATACATTCCAACAGACAAGACAGCTCCAAAAGATTAAAAGGAAATAGCACGGAAGTTCTCCCAGTTCTGTAAGGTCACAAAATGTCTTGGCCAACCATCTACATTTCATTAGGCTGACACACCTATGAGGCCCTGAAGGCCACAGGTGGACTGGGAAACAGCCTTTGACCTCCCACATACATGATATCAACTCTCCCAACTAGGTCAAGCATCTGGATCTGGAGAGAACAAAAATGCAGCTTTTTGCTTAAATCTCAGTTCTTCCTGCTACATTTTGCTTCTATGGCTCTATGTATACCATAGCTGGATACAAATACCTCATTAACAATGTATGTCTTGGGAGCTATATACAACTTGAAAAAAAAAAATATGGAGAAATAAGAATGCAGAGATGGAATTTTCCTCTAAAAACCTGTAAAATGGAAACACTAAGTGATCCTTCCAAATACGTGTATAAAAAGGCAACATGCAATGATTCAGTTCTTACATAGAACAAGTCACCAAGTGATTCAGGCGCAGCAGCCCTGTATTTTCCTTGGGACACTGTAAGCGCTGGTCTCTTTGAAAACTTTGTAAAATTAAGGAAAGAGAAAATAAAAGTAACTGTTTTATCAAGGAACATACATTTTTCAAACCAGGACATTAATCACACGAAGTGATTAAAACACAAGGCAGCAGTTCGATTAAGTGTAAATCACCCTCCTTAAATCATTTAGCTGCATGGATTCAAGTTCAACACCAAAGCACTCAAGTTAGACTTCCCAAGGCAGTCAGGTTTTTATTCTCCCTACCTTTCTGTTTAACTGCAAGTCCTGGTTCAGCTTTCTCTTGCAGTTTAGCAACACTGTCCTCTGAAATTCCATCTGCCACACTCTTCATTTCTACAGTTCCTATAACAAAACAGTTTATAGTCAAATGAAACCAGAGATACAATAAAAATTTAGCCATGTTAAATACCTGTTATACTTACTATTTCTTTAAGGGCTATCCTAGTTTAATAAACCATCTTGAGTGTAAATAAATAACATTCAAAATTCACAAAGACTTTTTACATGACCACTGATTGAACTCCTTAAGTTACTACAAACTAACGGCAACTTCCGCAATTCAGAAACGATTTACAGATATAATTTATTAGCCTGATAGCTGGTGAAACAATATAATATTTACCTAATGAAGTCTAATTTGCTAAAATACACAATATTATTTGTATACTACTTGGAATGCATAATGCCCTTTGGTTTGTTTCAAAGGCTTTAGCTTTAAACACATTTCATACTAAAGCCGTTAAGAAATTTCAAGCAAGAAAAGCTGATTTCTGGTAGCTGAACTCCACAACTTGCTGGTAATGCCACAGAAGAGCCTAGTCCACAAACGCTGTTCAGTTTTGATGCTACCTAAACCAGTTTTATTTTTGCAAAAAAATGAAAGACCATTTAATGGACCAATTACCTTAAATTAA
Organism: Haliaeetus leucocephalus; assembly: GCF_000737465.1. Lineage (NCBI taxonomy): Eukaryota > Metazoa > Chordata > Aves > Accipitriformes > Accipitridae > Haliaeetus > Haliaeetus leucocephalus. The sequence continues at coordinate 1,908,285 of NW_010973023.1, read as the reverse complement.
TTCCCCCAGTTACAATAGGAAGATGTTGACAAAAGCAAAGTAACACACAGTAGATAAAAGCTGAAATATTCAGGTACACATCTGATTTCTAAATTATCTGCCCAGGGAGAAGAGACATTCTGAGTGGAGGGATGCAAAGGAGAAACGATTCAGCACCATTTGGACATCATTCCTGAAAATATACCTGTCCATTGAACACACGTGGTCAAGAAAAGTTAAACTATTCAGTTTGTCAAGATATCTACAGAACGGGTAGAATATTTAGCTTTAGTCTTATCATTAAATATATATATACACACACACACACACCCCCCTTCACTTGGAGTAATACGTTCAGTTCTCACACTCCTCAAAATGCAGCAGAAGCAGAATAAACTCAGAAATAGGCAAGATTACAGATACAGAAAGAGCATGCGTGTTTAAAACAGAGGTACCCAAGCGCTGCCCAGGAGCTGAACCCAGCGCTTCCAAATCTCCATATCTGCCAACAGGTAACTGTAATGCAAAGGTAAAGAACAGATTCACAGGGCCCCTATTTACAGACAGGACACCTCAAGTAACATTTCCACCACCAGAACAAATGAGTAAACAGTTTTGATAGCATGGGAAAAGGTTTACTAGATAGAGCCCTGCCTAATGCTTGGGTTGAAACATCCAACACTTCCAAAACCAGCGATGAAATTACTGCATACACCATAAAGCTGAAGCTTTCAGGACATACACATCAATAGCGGAGGATCTACTCCTCCACCCGTGCCATGGGAAGCATCCACAAAGATATATAGTCCATTGCAGCAGAAATGCTGAGTTCTACTAGTTTAGGAGATTAACACACAGCAGAGAAAGGTCAACCAGCACTTTCATTTACCTGTGCTGACTAAGGCCAGGATGAATTGTCATTTAATAAAACTGGAAATAGCATTTAAACATTCATCACCAACCCATACAGCAGTGCTACAAGATACCCATAAGGTCTGGAGTTCAGCAGAAAAGCCAAACCAACAGTGGAAAGTGAAGCACTTTACTCCATCATTTCCATTTAGAAAGTAATTCAGTGTCTGAACAGAAACCTGTTCGGACCTCAATGAAGAGCAACTTCAAGCTTAAAAAAAAATTACATTCAATTTATCAATCAACTTCTAAATTAGCAAAAATGGTCTCTATTGCATGTTGCAAGTTTTGCCACAAGGCATGTTGCAACTATAAAAGCAGTCATCGCCTGAGTAGTAATAAATGTAACATTAACTACAAAAAAAAAACCCCAAACCAAAACATTTGTTCCAATACCATTAGGAATTTGTTTGTAATAAGGGTGGGTAAATGCTGGTATAACTTGTTTTAATTACCAGGATAGCAAATATACCTGGGTTTGCTTAACTAGTCCTTCATTCACCACTTCAGTTTTGTTTATTACAAGTTTAGTCATGACACTAGTCCTTTTGCATTCTCCTGTTGCGCATTTATTTATCTCCAGTTAATACTAGAAAATATAGAAAGCGCTGATCATCATCACCAGTAATTACAGAGACCAGTGTGCAACAGCACAGGCATCAGCACAGCTCCAGGAGGTTTTTACTACCCTCTGGATTGCTTACTGGAGCACCTATGAGCACTACTCACCTATTGCAGCTCTGCTGCCTTAGAACAAAAAGAGGGCTAATGCCCCAAAGTATTTATCACTTGGGTAAACTGAAAGTTGAGTGCACTGGCTTGATGCATCATGAGGAGTATTTTAAAATGTTAACCTTAAAGCCAAAACACAGGATAAGTCATTAACCATATTTCATTTATCAGAAAAACTGGATCCTGATTTTAAAGAAGGGACGATCCTATAAAAAGGGGCATGTCTGGTCACTGTAGTTTAGTGCCAGTTCAGGCTATAAAACAAATATTCAAATCTTGGGAAATAAAAATGTTATAGGATCAGCTAAGGATCACTAAGTAGTAAAATAAGACTACATTTAATGGAATCCAGATGGTATTTTTCAGCTGCAAAATTATTAAAGCCTCACAGCACATAAGTACATGAGATGTGATGTAAAATTTTTGATTTTCAAGCACCAACTTCAATTAAGCTCCTAAGTCAACAGACATTCATATCCAAAGTGCCAGATCTTTTCCAAGGTATTTAAGGTGCCTAAACATCTTTTTAATTCCCCCCCCCAAGTTCTTTTGAAAACATGGCCATTGATTGTTCTGAAAACACTACCCAAGCTCTGATATAACTTCAGCACTTTGCCTCAGACACATGGAAACCTACTAAAACAGAAACCCAAAGAAAACATGGATGCTTGGGAAGACACACAGCAACTCACAATCTCTTTACATAAATTAATAATAGTGACATTGGCAGATTAAGTGTATGAAGATCTTCATGGTTCATTAGTCTAAACAGCACCAGTCTTTAGCCAAAAATTAGCTATTTTGACAGGTATCAATTCACAGGTGTTATCATATCTTCTGAACGGAGATGTTAAACTGATTTATGTACAGTGACTTCTTCATTAGAAATAAAATATCAGTGCCCTGGGCACAAAACCATGGAAAGAAAATTTGAATCATAGCAAATAATCAAGTCACTGAAATAAGAGTAGGGGGGAAAAGGCATTTAAATACAGACAGAAATTACAGCTACACTGTATGAGGTCTGGCTACCAGCCAATTTTACTCCTTACCTACGTGTTTCTCTAGGCTCTTCTTCTTGGCTTTCTTATACAAAGGGCTAGCAGTAGTAAGTTTAGATTTCTTTTTTCCTAATGTGAAAGTATTAAGTACTTGGGATATTCTGAAGAGAATCTAGTTTCCAGTTAGTATGCAAATACAATAATTAATACACTTACACAGAAAAGTTGGTGACATAATCAATTGCAATGAAGCACCTTAACAGATAAAATAATTTACTTACATGCAAAGCCTGGCACAACTGTCTATTAAACTCAGATAAAACCATCCCAAGACTAGAATTTTCACTTAAATCTTGTCCAAAGAGACAAAGAGAAATGACTAATGCAGGTGCAAAGCAGATGAGGAGAGATGTTTATTGATGATTATACCATTTGTTAAATAGCTCCAGTCAACAAAGACTCAGAAGAGGTTATCATCAAAAGCCTGGTAAAATGGCCTGTAATCAATACAATTACAGTTTCTGTCAATGTACTTCCTAATGTGCAAGCACGGATACCACAGATCTATTATCCACAAGTAACAGTCTTGACAGACTTAACACTGAAGCAAGGATGAGATGAATATAGAGCTACCGCCTTGTCCGCTGTCAAGACTCAGGGTGGTGGCCACACCGCTACCAGGGGCAACTCCTGGCCAGCACAAAGAGATGGGCGTTTTACAGATTCTTATTTCCTGCTGGTAATTCCTCTGTAACAATAAGTATCTGTCCGTCTTTCCCAAGCACTCAGCAGAAATGCAGCAGGGCTTGGTTCCTTACACCTGGTGGAGCTACTGTGGAAGATGACATGGGATAGGATTCAGTACTGGTGATACCCAGATCACCTTCCCTGTTCCAACTCAAATCAGAAGGTCCTAGACTGACACCAGCCCAGGTGCAATACAGTTGACTACAGCTGTAATGACAGACATTGGAGAAAGTCAAATATCTACAAACATGTGCCGTTATTGCAATACTCAGAGGAATCTTCTCTAATCATCAAAAGGGCTGCAAGCCAGAGGTTTTGCTTAACATCTTATCTTCACCTGTTCTTCAGCTTACACCTGGAGTATTTTAAGTGTCTCAAGCTATGGAAATCACTCAGGAAGGTTTGGCTAGTCTTGAATTCACCCAACCATTTTTTCACTGAAGAAACCCCAGAAAGTGTAACACAAGTGTGGATGCTGTAGTGTACTGCTTATCAAACAAATATCCAGGGAAATTTCTTTTTGCTTTCACTTAATCTCAGGGAACATGCCTTTTTTTGTTGTTTTTTTGTTTTGTTGTTTGCGGGGTTTTAACAAATATGATCTTCTCATTTATAAACACAAAATTTCTGAAGACCAAATGCTAAGACTTCAAATCCTCGAGAAACAATTGAAAAAACTGAGAAAATAAGTGAAGTTTGGATTCCCTAGCCAAATTTAGGAAGAGCACTCTTCCCAAATATTGGTAAGCGATAAAGTTACAAATTCAGGGTTCGTGGCTTTATGATTTATCCCTACAGGAAAGGACATCTTGCCTCACAAATGTCTTTCATCTTACTAAAACAACCTTAAACAACATATCTTAAGTCTCACTAAAACAAAAATACTGTGCTGAATATTGCTCTGCTGTAAACATTCAACAAACTTTTACATGTGACTTTATGTAAATGTGCATTAATTTAATCAACTCAGACATACTGTTCACTAATCCTTAGTCACAGGAAAAAAAAAGCCAAAGTTTTGCAAGGCATATTTGTCTAAACTTGCTAGATTATTAAACAAAGAAACAGTTCTTGGGAAACTAGTAGAAGAAGAAATAGTTGTAGACCAACTAAAAAAGCCCATTCAGAGAGAACACAATAAATATCAAGAGCAAGCTGAATTTCTATCTGCAATTGTGCATGAAGAACACGAGCAAACTGAACTGAGCACCACTTTCTATGTATCAAATCCATGCAGAAAAATTGCCTATTGGATTCATAAATGCAGACTGGGAGTATAAAACAAGCACTGAAAATAATAAACACGGATATTTAAGTATTTATGCTATTCCTATTCAATAACCCTCCAGCATATTTAATAGAAATAATATCCTCCTTCTAGTTACCTTCTCCTCCGGGTTTGGCGCGTTGCCTTGATCCTTTTGTTGAAGGCTGCCTTAATATTCCTGCAGGACTTTCACTCTTTAAAAAAAACAACACAAATTTATATAATTGTATATAAAATATATATATATTTATATATTAAATTTACTTACATGCATTGCTTTTTTATCTATATGTATTATACATAAAAAATATTCACTTGCAAAACTGACCCACACATATATGATTAAAAATATGTCAAGTCTATTTTCCTCAAAGTCTGCAAGTATTTTTCCTGGATACATGCTTCTAAATGAACCTGTATGATTAGATTTTGTTATTGTAAAGACAACCTCCAAATGTGAACTAAGAGCATCCAAGGCAGAACAATCTTGTGAAATCTGTAGAGCATCTATGATGCCACTGCTGGTCTTGGGATACAACGCTTAGTTACCACTGAGCTACCAAAAGGAGCAAGATGCTTACAATCACCTATATGTTTCAGCCACACCAGATACACAGTTCCGCTTTAACCTTCTGGGAAGTCTTTTAAATTTCATTCCAAACTAGAAGCAAAGACTAAAAAACTGTGCCACTAGACTTGCATAGTCCTTTACTCAAATGGCAACTTCCCTGGACAAAGACCCTGGACAAACCAAGAAATGGGTCCTGCCAGAAAGTCCAGCAGACAAGCAATGGATGATCCAAAGGTGCAACTGGTACAGGAAGGAAAATATGAGTCCAAAAGTGGAAAAGATCGAACTGGAAGCAAATTCAGGACACTTCTGAGGACTCTGACCTTAGTCCGAAAGTGATTCAGATGGGCCAGGAAATGAAAGCAGGCAAGCACACATGAGAATTATTTTGTTTTCTCTGAATATAGCTTGCACTGCCTGAAGTCAAGAAAGCTTGACTGACAATACTTTCTGCAAAGGCACTATGTTACACATTTCAATGGGCATACACCCTTGGAAAGGAGCAAGTTAAATCAGTAGGTCCATTTGGAGGGATGTTGGGAAAAAGATGTGCATAAGCAGCACCCTCTCATGAGACGAGATCAACATTGGTCCCCAGAGACAAGGCCACCTGGACTGTAAGGTCCCCTGTGTGCGAAGGAATAACCAAGCCTATGCACAGATAGCACTAGAGAAGCTGAAGGCAGCTACAGCACTTGCCCTATGAAAAGGCTCAAAAAAACATCCTGGCAAGAGCAGGCAGAGGGGCAGGTCCGTGGAAGCTGCCACTACTCTAGGTAGGGTATAGTACAGATTTACTACTCGCTCTACCTGAAGGACAGCTGGGGCCCAAATGCCTTCAGAGGAGGTGGAAGGTGTAAAGGAGGACTCCTGCCAGCCCACCAAAACTCCTGGGCATGTGATCAGGGTGGGAAGGAAGCAGTCCATCCCCTTACACCAATCTCAGCTAGCAGAAGGGGCAGACTTGGTAGTGGTGGACTTGGTAGTGTGAGGTTAATGGCTGGACTCGATGATCTTAAGGGTCTTTTCCAAACTAAATGATTCTATGACTTCTGCTTGCATGTAGACCAGAGGATGAAGCCAGCGATGGCATCTGGCCCACTATACATGCACACAGGGCTTCCCACTTCTTACAGTACTGTACACACTAATAAACCAGTAGCTTCCAACAACCCATTCATGCTTCTAATAACCTTCCTGTCTTTTTACCTAAGTCCCTGGTTTCATTAGCAACACTTGTTGCTAAAGAGGAAGCAACCACCTCTGAACACAACAGATGAAGTACAGGTGATTTATAGAATACCATTTTATGTTTCTAGGCTCTCTCTCCCTATAATCATCTCTGCATCTTGTTCAAAATCCTGAAATATGTTTAGCACCTCACAGGATTCCCTCCTTATCTGCTTTTTTGAAGGTTGTGTGAATAACAGTCCATGCAGTTTGCATTCAAGAGTTATCATCAACCCTGCTGATAATGACCATATCTATAATATAAATGAGAACTACAAATTCTTCCATTTCTATGCAAATATTAGCATTATATGTTCCAATAACCTGTAAAAGAAAATTGTCAAATTACACAGTGTAGAACATTCATTTTCCATAATATCTTGCATACAGGACAATGGACCATACATGTCGTAATGGAAAATAACACTACAAGGTGTCTAAAAATATAGGATACTTGTAAGTCTTTTTACTCAAACTACTTTAGGTGACCATGCAAGAGCATCATCTCACCTCTACAAGCTGACAACAGTGTATATCCACTGGCCCCAAAGAGACAGCTACGTGAAGGAGGGGAATGAAGTTTACATGTCAGGGACATGGTGGTAAGTTTGCTTTGAAGGCAAATTTTGCTTTTGTATATGCTATAATGCACCATGAGCTCAAAAGAAGTTCTTGACAAACAAAGAGGAAATGCTTATTAACAACAGACAATCACAGCATGCAAACAGTGTGAGATAAACTGAGAAGCTGAACTACTTGGAGGTGCTTTATAGGAAAGTGGGCAGTCTGTGCAAAAGTCAGCTTCAACAGTTAGTTTAAGCCCTTTAGAAACTACATCTCCTTCACCTCCATGAGGTGTAATATAACGTGTTGTAATATAACATGCACACTCAGAATTTCAGGTATTCAATCAGTCAAAAGAAAGCCCTACATCCTATGCTTCACAAAAATCTAGCCGAATGGACAGTACATGGTCCTGCTTCGACGTAAACTAGTTTTGATTTATACTATCTTCATTGGATTATTACAATTATTATTGGACCCACAACCAGAGCTACCAATATTTTTGTTTCACTCTTCAGGAAATAGAAACATAGAATCATACAATCATTTAGGTTGGAAAAGACCTTCAAGATCATCCAGTCCAACCATCAACCATGCCCACTAAACCATGTCCTGAAGTGACTTGTCTACGCACTTTTTGAATACCTCCAGGGACGGTGACTCAACCACTTCCCTGGGGAGCCCATTCCAATGTTTGACAACCCTCTCAGTAAAAAAATTTTGCCTAATATCTAACCTAAATCTCCCTTGCCTCATCTTGAGGCCATTTCCTCTTGTCCTATCTCCAGCCACCTCACAAAAGAGACCAGCACCCACCTCACTACAACCCCCCCTCAGGTAGTTGTAGAGAGCGATAAGGTCTCCCCTTAGCCTCCTTTTCTCCAGACTAAACAACCCCAGCTCCCTCAGCTGCTCCTCATAAGACTTGTGCTCCAGGCCCCTCACCAACTTGGTTGCCCTTCTCTGGACACACTCCAGCAACTCAATGTCCTTCCTGTAGTGAGGGGCCCAAAACTGAACACAGTACTCGAGGTGCAGCATCACCAGTGCCGAGTACAGGGGAACAATCACTTCCCTGCTCCTGCTGGCCACACTATTTCTGATACAGGCATGTTATAAAGAAAAATAGACAGAAGTCTAAAATGCATGGCTAATATTGAAGTGGTTAATCTTCATTTTAGTTCGTCTTAATTACTACCATCTTTCACAATCACAACATTATGCAAGGAGCAAAAATAAAGCTCATATACCATCAGAGTCTGGCTCTACAGGCCCGCAGGCCACATCTGGTACACTCAAACTTCAGCAGCTCTTTGGGTGATGTAATTATTAGCACAGGTGGGGAAGGAGTTGAGAATAGGTGCTGAGGCTCCTGGAGGAGTGGATTCAGTCATTTATTTATGTCAGGTAGTGACTATAAACACTGCTTAACATTTTTGTAGAGCCACATGTGCACACTGGCAACAGGTGCAAAGTAAAAGCTAAAATTTAATCACTATGGTAGCACACAAAAACATAAATCCCACAATATTTATGATTTGAGTCTTTCCAGAGGGAGATAAAATAGGTCATTCTTCTTCTTACAGATTCAGAGGCTCCAAGACTTTGAAAAGCAGTCACTGGAGCCATTAAAAAGAAATCTTACACTTCATCTCACACCATCCTGGAAAAAACATATTAAAGTGGAATCCTAGATGGATGTATGCATGTTTCCCAGTTTTGAGTAATTACATTTTTATTTGGAGAGGATAGAGCAGCCTGTTGTAAACCATCCAATCTGCTGCTTTGTCCTCATTACTAACCTTTAAATAGGTTCACTTCACTTTAAGACATAACAGTGATTTCTAATGTTTCAGCAGGTCAAGAAGAGGAATATGCTTTGAAAAGACATCCTGCCAAACTGTTAATTCTCCCTCCTTTCCATGCAACAATCAACCTCTACATTCACGCAAGGATGTCATGAACAATTTCTATCAGTGACTTTTATACGGCTCTCATAACTAGTTCTATACATGCTTACATACATCTCCTCTAGCCACGGCCACTCCATGTATCAACAGTCAAAGGCAGAAAAAACAGTCCTACCCAAGCAAGGGAGGGAGACAACTCATTATATAAATCAGCCACTGTGATTTTTACCCTCTAATTCATTAGCTCTACTGACAGTTCACTAATAATAGACAAGAATTAAGTCTATGAACAGAAATCTAATTCAATCAACCCTCCACAATACTTTTCTTCTATTTAGATCCACAGTGCCAGGAGGTATACTTGCATGTATGTATGCTGTAAATAGTGTAGGTGTGTGTAAAAGTTTTATGTAAAATACAACTACATATATAAATACATTTTTTAATTTTGTGCAACAGACTCTTCCTCAAATGAGCCAAATAAACATGGCTCATTTCTAATGCTTTTACTGAAAGCTATGTATCCCTCAAAGACTTTCTTTGCTCTTTCTCTCAAACTGTCTGTATTTCCAGTATTTATTCCTAAAACAGCTATCATTATTAACGGGCAGAATTTATTAGTGTGCAACAGCAACAAGGAAAGATCTCTACTTGCTAAGGTCAATTTGACTGCTGTGGTGATAAACCTATTCAGAAAATATTGATCAATTATCTTTTACTCAAATGAAGGCTCACAAGATGGTGTTCTATTGGTGTTAGCTTCTGCTAACTAAAACCTTTCAAACACAAAACATCTCCTGCTTTTTAAAACATAAGTTTTAATGATGGATTTGTATTTTATGAGCCAGTTATGAATAACTGACACCAAAAAGAGAGGGTCATTCACAGCACCAGAACAAAAATATTTGAGCCATATCCAGCAGATTTCCATGGAACGATTCTCTCTGCTGCTTCTAGGGCAGTTATGTCTTTTTTTCATTCAGTAGTTGTTTCATTATATAGTCGAGATGAGATCCAACAGAAGTAGAAGTTCATTAGATATGACTTAAAGGCTGATTCAAGTGACCAATTCCAGAGCCATACAGTTTGTAGGGCAAAAATAAAAGTCATTATAGAAGTGGCCAAAAGTGACAGGATATTACAAAAAGCTTTAGCCAAGAGTTTCGGCAGCCATCTGTAAAATGGAAGAGACTTTTCCAACGTGTTTGGCCTTAGGGGTAAATGACATACCTGTTCTGCAGTCACTTCATATAAACAGCACCATACGCTTAGAAGCTCTATGACCTTAATCACCTTTTGTCAAAAGACAAACATCTTTATTATTTAGAAGGTCAACAAGTCATGCTATGAAGTGTCCATTTTAAACAAGACTTTTACCTGAGATGGACTGAGAGCTAACAGAATACAACTCAACTCGATCTGATCACAAATAGTGTGGTATGCAACAGCTAGCCTTGAAGCAGCAAGTAGTCTTCTTCTGATTGCCATGTGTTAGCCAAATGTCTCTTCTTAATTCCTACTTATTATACTTGCTTTTTTTTCATTCCAGAAAACTACAGATACCCGTGTGATGACTATTACATGCTGGGTAACATACAGAGCTCCTTTAGTACCAGAAAAATACATTTAAAAAGAAAAAGTCAGCCTGTCAAAATTTAAGTAGTATTTTAAAGCTGGCCTCTGATAATTAGCAGCAAGAAAAATTAAGACTTGTATGAATACAGATTGAATGTTATTAAGACTCCTAATCTCATAGGAGCAAAGCCAGGAACTAAACTTTGAGTGACAGCTTTGCTATACATGTAGAATATGAAAGAAAAAAAAATTAAATTATTTTGTTCTCTAAAGTAAATGCAGCATAAAAGCCATTCTGCCTGAAATTCTGTGGACATCTCAAATGAAATAAAAGTTCCCATTTCCCCACTGCTTTTCCCCCCCACTGTTTCCATGTCTTTCCGCTGTCAAGCAGCATGTCTGAAGAAAGGACCTAATGCAAATACAGAAGAAGCAAGATGAAAGTCAAGTGGAAGACAAATAGTTCACTATGATGTGAAGCCATGTAAGACTAGGCTTGGAAAGAAAGAGCAGCTGTGGCTAGGAGCGTGAGGATAAAGAGAGCAGGACTAGGAGCCAGGCAAAGTGGGTAAATGAGCACAACAGGAACAAAACGAGAAAAGACAAGAGGTCAGTCCTTAAGGCAGAAAAGAGGGGTGACATGTTAGGTACTGTCATATCAGCCACTGCTTGAGAGGGGCTCCTTCAAATTGTTTCACTTGTATTATATTTACAAAAAGCTAAAGACAGATGCTGAATATTTATTAATTATGCAGCAGAGGCTATAAAATCTGATTCAATACTCTTCATAGGCATAAAGACGTAAATTGTTTCCCCCCTTTTTAATACACTTGTTTCACTGCCATGTGACTCAAATGGAGTTACAGTAGTTTAAATCAGGGTAAATCCCTGGAAATAAAGGCGCTACCCTGCTGTGAAGCTACTGTGAGGACAGGAAGATCAACCCCTGTCCTTTAGATGCATTTCCCAATTATTTCATGCTGGAATTTCCTCTAAACCACTTTGTGCAGCTATCTTAGCTCTCCAGCTCTAAAAATTCATTGGGAACATTTTCATTTCATTTGTCTCCTCCACAGTCTTAAGATGATGACCATTTGTCATGCACTGGTCTAAAGCGTGTGTTTTCATCACCTAAAAACTAAGCAGTGTCTACTGTTACGCAAGCAAGTAGAGGAAAGCATGTCATCTAGATTTAAGGTAATAAACCCACATGCCTTGGAATGACTCCCAAAAGCACTTAAGACGGGAAATGAAACTTTACTGCCCCAGTGTATTATTGTGGTGCCCAAGAGCACTACGATAGTTTGGGATGAGGCTCAGAATTTCCATTAGAGACCCAATTTGCAGGAAGTTTAACTTGGCCATGAACATTTGCTTCAGGCTAAAAACTATTTTATAAGCTCTCCCTCCAAGCGCCAATAATTTAAAAAGTTTGGTTGGATTTCAGTCAAAGAATAGCTATAAATTTGTCATCTCATGTAGAAGACACAATGATGTCAGCGGCCCACAGACTCTCAACAGAGACTCCTGCTAGACTTGGGATCCTGCCTATTTTTTCCTAGCCCTAGCTGCTTTAGGTTAATTTACTGAAGTCTCACTCTTTAAACTTTTAGCCATATGGCTCCATAATTCCCCCAATTGCCTCAGGTCATCAAGAAGCAGCAGACACAGACACAATGGTATCACAAGCAACAGCTACTGTTCAGAGGCAATCACTGAGTCGCTATTCTGCCCTACCATCATCCAGCTGCAAAACATGGGCCCAGACTCAACACTGGACTTATTTTCTTTCCAAAACAGTAACTTCTGTTAAAGTACAAAAAAACCCTAACAGCTTTCCCAGGAAAGATCCAGAGGAATAAACAGAAAGCTTTGAACAAATAAATATTTTTCCTGAAGTACCCAACATATCAATACACAGAAATAATATCTGGAAAATGAAATAAGCTGAGTAGACCTTCTTTTGTCCAAGCTCAGAGAAATTTAAAAAACAAACAATCAAAAATATTCATCTTCTCAGATCTTCTATGCTACTAACCTCATTATCTGGCTGGCACTTGCTGTCTTTAGTTGGCCTCTGCATTTTTCTAAGTGTGGATTCCTCAGAATCTGAAGACTGAAAAGAAATTAATTGCTTTAGATGCAGTGTGCTGAGAAGCCAGCTACTTACCTGAGTAACGTGAAAGGGGAAATGAGCATAGAGTAGAACTAAGCACATTACAACATGCATCCATCTACCTTATCCATCTACCTGCCCTCTTTACCTTGCCTCCCTCACGCAGGAGACTAACCAAGCAAAATCAACAGTTAAACATTGTTCTCTCCGAGTAACACCAGGAAGGCAAGAATCCTTAAAGCCAGCAGACAGGTACTGACAGAATTGCTTTCCTCACATCTAACAAAATTAAGCTATCCCCTAACAGAAGCATCTTTGATGTCCATGAATCCCAAATTTCTACTATGAACCAGCACGCAACAGAACAGAAAAGGAGAATAGGAAATATTTAGAGGAGGAAGAGAGAAGATAAAAGAACAACAAAATGAAAAGCAATGAAGAGACGGCTCTTAAGGCAGTTTAGGACTTTACACTGAGAAGGCCTCAAGTATGGGGAAATGGTGGATGTGTTCCTTCTCAAAGATGTAACATGATGTGTGGAGTCCACTGCAAACAGAGCACCCTTGCAAGAATCTAGATGGGCTTCCCAACAGTTCTTTCAAGGAAAACAAAACAAAACCAAACCAAACCAAACCCCAAGCTGGAAGCAAGCAGCTTAATCTAGAAAGTCAGAAGAAAAATACAGATGTGCAACTCCATCCTGTGTGTCCTGCTACAGAAGAAGTCAGCTCAGGAGAGACTGGTTATGGCCCAAAGGAACTCTCTTCAGCCCCATCTTCCCTAAAAGCCAGCTATGGCTGCAAGAACAGCATGCATTACTGGGGAGACACACAAGGATAGAAGTACACAGTTCCAATAGTCACTGCCACCTCTCTCTGCCAAACATAATCTAATGTGATCAGGAGAATTCAGACATGCAGAGTTCAGAAAAGAAATGGCTTATTATATGTTCAAGAAGCACAGTCAGATGAGTCTGATGGCTCATGTCAAGATATATCACGACAGAGACATGAATTTACACATACGGCCTCAGTCACACTCTTACCAGATCAAATCCACACCGACACTTTCACTTCATGAGAGTAATTGCTGTTAAAGAAAGTACTTAACTGTTAAATAAGCAGAGAATACGAACATGCAAGGTCATTATAACAAACGTTCAGTCCCTACCACAGCATGCCAAAAGTTATTGTTCTCTGCAATAATGTTTCAATTACCTTTTTCTCCGCTTTATCCTTTCCATGTTCTCTTAAATGCTCCCTATCTTTTTCTCTGTCCCTCTGTCTATCCCTTTCCCGATCTTTTCCTCTATCTCTGTCTTTCTCTCGTTCTCTGTCCCTAGCCTTATCTTTGTCTCTTCCTTTTAGTCTGTCCTTTTCTCTTCCTCCTTCATTTTTTTTCTCTCTTTCCTGTCCTTTATCACGCTCAAGATCATCTTCTCGTTCTATGCCTCCTTTTCCCTTGTTTTTTTCTGTTTCTCTTCCTTGCTTTGTTGTTCTGCTTTTGTTTCTTTCCCTTTCTTGTTTTTCTCCTTCTTTAAAGGTGTCCCTTTCAGGGTCTTTGTGCCTGTCTTCATTATCCTTCTGTTTATCACTCTCTTTTTCTCTTTCTTCGCTCTCTTTCAAATCTCCTTTGGGTTTTCTGTCTCTGCTTGAGCTTCTGTCTTTAATTTCAGTGTCTCTTCTACCCTAAAAAGAAAGTAAAAACTAAAAATTAATTCCAATATATGGCAACTCTATCACACAGTCACTTTACACAGACAAAAATGCAAGCAAAAAACAAACAAACAAACAAACTGCAAAGAGTGGTAGCCCCTGTACCCCACAAAAGTTGTAAATGCCTACCTCTTTATGGCTTTTTTGTTCTTCTGTTTTGGATTCTCTGCTTTCTTTATCTTGAGATTTAGACGGAGGTTTCCCTTTAGCATCAGCTCTTTCCCCAGCTAAGATCCTTTTTACAGCAACATCACTGGACAGCTGCAAGGAATAGAAAACCACCATTGAAATGAGTAAATTATTTTATTAAATATCTATTTTCTTCCTAACTCTGCAATCACCACGACTTGGGGTTGGGGTTTTTTGTTTGGGTTTTTTTGTTGTTTTTTTATAAATAAAGCTGATATTTCTGCTCTTTTGGAAACCTTCTTTCACAGGAAAAATAATGCCCTTTTATGTCCAACACCTCTTTGTACTTCTTGTAATAATTTGATTATATGTACCAGAGCTATATAAATATATGGTGCTTTTTATGTATTATAGCACAATAGCAATTCTCATTTCAACAACTTAAATATTTTTCAAAATAGTAAGGTAAATGACTGTCAAATCCTTATACCACGACTGCTAGAATGGTTAAACACTCTTAAAACCACATTATGTTGTACTTCCATCCACTCTTAGGCCACTCCACTTTCACCTAATACTTGCTCAATCAGCAACAGTCACTAAAGAAAACTACATTAAGAATGACTTCCAATAAGCTGCAGTTACACTGTTTTAAAAGCTTCTGCATCTAGTTCATTTGTTAAGACAACAAGCAATTACTAATTAGATCATTTAGACAGCAAATTAACATCATGTTTTCGTGTCCAAGTGGCAAAGAGTTTGACTACGTTAACAAAAAAAAGAAAAAAAATCATCCCATTCAGGAACAGCTTTTAGATCACTAAAATGGATATTGCCCTGGGGGTTGACTCCTGATTCTCTCCTTGTTTGTAAATGCAAACCTATGAATTTTTGTGGGTTTTCACACTTGGACACAAACTTCTGCACATTATCAACACTTGCCTGGACTACCTAACTCCAAGCAGCGTGCTCAGCTCAGCACTAAAAGTATCAAGCTAGAGACTGAAGGAATCTTTTCCAAAATGAACATCAAGCTTATGTTTCACAATAAAAGCCAAGGGGCTAATTATCTTAGCTCAAATGGGTAGCCTATACCCTCTAGATATTAAATCTCATCACAACGTTCTACAAAGCTGTTCCATCAAGCACATTTTCTAACTCATCCAGTCTCTGTGCCTATGTTTATCAATTTCCCCTTTCCTGATCTCAAGCAAGTCATAAGGAAGAAGCTCACAGCACTCAGCTAATTAAAACAAAATAACACAAGTTTAAACGAGTAGATTATCAGACAAAGATAATCCAAACTAAACTTGCAGACAGCCTGTAAACACTGTAGTATGTCACAGTTAAATATACACAATTTTTTCATACTCATTAATTCAAGGGTTTTAGATAATACCCTTCCATTTCAAAAATCTCTGTAACACCTGTAAGCAAAGAACCCCCATGACTTTTAATGAAACAATGATTTAAGAACTGCTGCTGCAGTTATTTTTAACAGGTTATCAAATTTCTCCTTTGCTGCATTTCCATATTCAAAAAAAAAAAAAAAAAAAAAAAAAAGCAAGCACATTGGAAAACTTACTTTTATTAGAGAATTAGAGACTTGACTGAAATGTTAAAGGAGATAAAGTCAAAAGTGGCAGCATCTAGTCATGTAATTAATGTGTCTGCATCCAAAAGGTTTAAAAGTTCTGAAGCTTCATATTCTTCTTCAAACCTAACAAATGTTATTAAATGACCAATGAATAAGGTGAAAAATAAAAAACAGTATACATTAAAAGCACTAAAATATCCAGAACATACTTGCATGGAGACCTGGCTCAAACTCTACTAAGGATCATACACCATCTCTCTGTTGTTGTTGCTGTTGTTATTAAGTGGTGACCCAATGTTTATCTTGTGTAATTAAAAACAGCAGAGGAGTGTCAATAAGCTCTGACAATATATCACTATGTGTACAAAATATATTATGTGATGTCATACCTTATTTAAGCAACACTTCCCAATTGCTTGAAGAAATTCATTGGTTTTTTCAGGTTCATGTCCAGCCACAACACGTGCTGGTTTTACTGACAGTGGCTCTCCTGTTACCATTACAACAGCATCAATTGCCTTCTGAAGGAAGCTGATTTTGGCATCTTTATCCTGGTAAAAGAGCAATTAATAAATAATACTGAGACTCCAAAATAATTCCACATACCACCTAAAGACTAGAAAAACTCTGATGGGAGGAATAGTTGTAGAAAGCATCTGTACAACAAGAGCAGCATGTGATTTGTAAATTCAGGAAAGAGGGCTGCCCCTGATATATAATTAGGTATTTATTTCTGATTAAGAAATGACAGCTTTGATAATGGACGAACATTGAACTGGAATGACCAAAGTGAAAGTATAACTTTGTCTTTTTAATATGTTTATCATTTAGCTCCAGTGCATTTTAAGACCACTGTAAGACCCTTGGCACTCTATTTTCACAGGCTACGTTTTAAAGATAAAGTTTTGTTTAACAAATCATGCAAGTATTACCAAAAGAATCACTAAAGAGTTACAATGGGATTGTTACAGCAGATATTGCTTAGAAGGACAGTTCTTGTCCTGAATATTTTTCAGCACAGAAGTCCCAAAGTTATGGGACTAGTAGGAGTCTAAATTGAGGGACTTACATACTTGTACACATACTTTACAAACCAGACTTAACAGTGAGTAAAGAAAACATACAAAAGATGGTGGGAAAGGGATACAGGCATATATTTTTAACTCCACAATTGCCAGACGTGTTTTAGTTTTATAATTATACTTTACAAACAACTTTCCCCAAGTGCCCTTCAGTAGAGATGATGTCTTTTAGTGATTATGCAAAATCGTAAGAAAAAATAAAGACAAAATAAACAAACCCCCACCAAGTAAAATTTTATTGGAGGGTTCCTGGCTCAGAGAATGAAATCATGGTGTGAAGTCTCTGCAGCTGTAGAACACTCAGTGAGGAAAATAAAAGGATTTTTATTAATAAAACATAATAAAATTCAAGGAATATTTACCAGCCCAGCACAGAAGTCTACTCACTCATCCTTTACACTCATGACTGGAGATAAAGAAAGTACTTTACTAGTGTGTTAAAAAGTAAGCCCATATAAGAACAATTCTGTATGTGTGTTTTAATAGGTGTCAGTTCAAAAGAATATAAACTACTGCATTCAAACTGATAACTGAAAAGCAGACCACTATCATTTCAGTTAATTCAGAAAAGGAGCAATTGTAATCATCCAGTAAAACATCTGATTTTGCACTGCACTTACTGTCTGAGTATCTCAGGTGCACAGATCCAGAATGACCTAGATCAAATTTGACAGACATACTGATACAGAGGAAAGCAACTGTATTTCCTCAGCTGAGCAAGGCCAACACTCTTTACAGGCCATCTGGTAGCACTATCTATTCCTGTGGCACTGCAGCTTAACAGAGCTGTTCACATGGTATCTCAAGTCCCAGAGCCACTCTCCATAAACAAGAACTGAGTTCTGCTGCAAGCACGTAAATGATAGTTAAACGCATGGGAAGACAGTCTCTGGAGTCAGGGTATTTCCCATCTTCGGCTCTTCTAAATGGATTAAAACAAACAACTGCCACATAGCTGGGATTTTCAGATTGTCTCCATTAACATCAGGAGCACTTCACCCTCACCAGTGCTCCCTGCACTGAAAAATAAAAAAGGAAAGGAAGGAAACACTGCAACCTCCTTCTATTAAAACAGTTGCCCATCCTTCCAAGGACATATGCAATCTATTAACTTAGAGAAGGAGAAAGGACGCTATTCTAAAGCAAGCATTAAGATCCAAAATTTTCTCATACATCCTCATCGTTTTCAGCAGTTACTTTATCAGTGTGTTCTGTCCATATAAGAAATCCTCACGAACCCAGTAAGAAATCTACGGTTCCCACCTGCATCAGTAAATAAAATTTCATCAAAATAGACACAAACATCTGAAACAGTGCTGAGAGCTTAAGAAAATATTTTTTTACTGGGTAGATTTCAAAAAAAGGTGTCTCCCCTATTTCAAGTGCTCAGACTTTATATATAGATATAGAGCCTTTTTGTGTGTGTATATCTATACAAAGCTGATATGAAAGATTAAAAGAGCAAGCCTGATATCCAATCTTTCCATTTATAAGAGAACAATGTTTTACTAGATATAACAAGATGAACCTTTCTGATAAACACGCAGACAGCAATATCATCCAATGTAGCTAGTAGAAGAGGTGTATTTGTTTCTGAGAAGTCCCAACAATTAAGGAATCCTCATGCTTTAAATTCCCCTTACATCTCTCTCCAATTGATTGCTATGACTATATATCCCTGAAACAATCTAGAACTCAGTGAGGTCCACGTGCATGCTCTGCAGGGCAGATTTGGCTCGTGCGATGCTTCCAGCCTGCCTCCTGCATCTCTCTATGCAGGAGGAGGGGACCAGCTACCCAAGCAGAATGTATTATCCCAACAGTGGAGACATAAAAGGTAGCACAGAAGAAACAGTGGGTACTTCAGGACCCCACTGCTATGTCCAGGTGGGAGAGGTGAGTTGAAACTAGAAACGAAGACAGTTGCTGTACGTATGTGTGCATGACGCTGCATAGCATGTAAGGGGATGTCCAGGCCAGGAGCCAGCCCCAGCCACTACAGAGGCTGGACCATGAGCTTTGGGCTTTCATCATTTCAGCCTACGCACCTCGTGATCTGCAACAGCATAGAACAGCCAGCTTGCAAAGAGCACCTGTCAATTCTTCCCAGCCCACAACAAGCAGACTGTGGACTGCAGCACTGGGATTATTTCACAGTGGTTACAAACCTTTTCTTTTCTCTGAAAGCATCCTGCCCGTTCCAAGTCTGTGCATCTACTGCCAGATCATCACACCAGGTGAGTACGATTCCGTCGAGTTACATAAAGCAGATCACCCTTGCATAGAAATATACACAGCTATTCACAACATGGACTCCAGCTGCTGCTCTCAGACTCTAGCTCTCTGCAGTTGGTTTTGGTCACTGCATAACGATTACCCTCCTGATTTTCTACAAATCCAACCAAAATCACAGTAAGGAAGTATCCTGTGAGAACCAAGTCTTTCTGCTGACCAGTGTTTTGAGAAGAACACAGCTAGAGGTGTTTTCCCCCACACTACAGCATTTTGATCTCTTCTGCCTGAACTCTTGAAGACCACGATCTCATGGACTGTGAAAGAAATTCTCAGAGAGGTACTCAAGACTGGCGCAACTTCACAGCTATCACAGTACGTAGATGCAAACAAAGACCTACCCAGGAGTTGCTAAGAAATCTGTTTTTTCAATCTACAAATAAAATGCATCATGCTCTCCCAAGAAGAGGCAGGATGTGCTAAGCTGCTCCTCATCACAGAACCTATTGACAAGCTTCAACAGGGACAGTACCAACAAAAACAACAATCCATTGCATAAATAACTTAGATTTTGGTTATCCCAACAACAATAAGAACAGTCACAGAAATAAACATACATATCAGACTGATAATTAGCTGCAAGAAGTACATAAAACATCTATACAATTGGCTGTATGGATGACAAGCCAGGCTCATAGACCTGATACTTTCAGTTGCTATGTTAAACAATCACCAATGGATGTAGCTGTCTAACTAGCAACATACAAACACTACGTTATTTGCCATGAATAAGTAACCAAAGTTTCCAATCAAGTTGGCAGTTGGAGAAGTCAGCATCAGCTCAGCAGAGGCAGACAGTTGAAGAGCAGCAGAGACTAAAGTCACCCTTGTACTTAAGAAAAGCATTTTTCAGTAATAACATTAACCTCCTCTTTCAGTAATTAGCCATTTGAATACTATAATAAACCTATTGTGGAATGCATATACTAGACGAATACCTTGGCAAGTCCTAGGATATTAGGCAAGATTATTTGCTGTTTGTATGTATACAGTATATATATATATATATATGTATGTGTGTATAGACACACATATAAAGGAATAAATATAAAAACATATATTCCATTGAAAGACCCCAAGACTCTTTAAAAAGCTGTAAATAGACTTCTAGTGTTTGTGATTTATTATCAATGCCTAACTACTTCAAGACAATCTTGCTACATATTCATTCTTTTCATCTGTAATACAATAGTATTTTGGAAACCTAGATCTGGTCACAGATTAACCCTCACTGTTTTGAGATCTTTACAGAAACAGTTCTCTACACACAGCACCTTGTTTGTGTCACATCCACAAATGCAATCTATGGGTGTTCACCTCAGCATTGCATAATATAAGCAACAGGCAATAGCTTTTATAATTTCTTCACAAAACTAAAGACAGGTACTTGACATCAAATGCAGAAAAGACCAAAAATACCTTGTGGCAAGTTTCAAA
Source organism: Haliaeetus leucocephalus (assembly GCF_000737465.1). NCBI lineage: Eukaryota > Metazoa > Chordata > Aves > Accipitriformes > Accipitridae > Haliaeetus > Haliaeetus leucocephalus. Next base: position 1,887,429 of record NW_010973023.1, on the reverse strand, counting down.
GAATACTAATATTCAAGCTAAATAAATAAGGAAGTTTCGTACCCACCTTAACATTATCCGATTTCAATTCGAAATCTGTGTAAAGTCCTTTCATAAAACCTGTCACTCTGATTACCTTCAAAATAAAGGAAAAGGACTAAGTTAAGAACACCTGCAGGCCTCTGTTCAATAAAGCTGGTGCGACAATAGGAAATATGTTGGCCTTATTTGCTTTCAGACATGATACCTTGTTTAGAACGATTTCTAAAGCAGGTTCGGAGGTCTGCTGCATCTCTGAACACGCTCTGGAACAAGGAGACTTAATCCTTGCTTACAGCTCAGGCCTCCCTTCCTATTTAATTCCATCTTTAACCTTGATGATTGGAGAATCCAGTAGATTCACAATGTAAACACCAGCATATGCATTTTAAACACAGCTCTGCATTATTGACTTCTTTGCACGTGACTATATATAAAAGCAGCAGCTCGGTGAATGTCAAAATTAAGACTTGTGTTTTGTTTTTTTTAAGTGGGAGATGGAAAAACAACCTACGGGCAGGTTTCGTGAAAGATCGAGTCAGACCCCTCTTCTGGTCTTAACCGCCGCCAGCAACGCCAAACCCCCCGAGATTTTACCTGCTACCCTAAAACCGGGGCGATTTACCCACTGCCCTAAAACCTCGAGGATTTACTTGCTACTCGGAGCGTACCCCCCCGCAGCAGCGACCCGCCTGTGCCGCCCAGCCCCGCGCAGGCCCCGGTAAGGCGTCTGGGTCCCCCCCTCCCGGGTGACCCCCAGCAGAGCTCCCCCCAGCCCCGCGCCCGGCCGACCCCCTCGCTCCCCCCGCCCGCCAGGGGGCGGCCGAGCCGGCAGGGAGGCCCTGTTGCCTAGCAACAGCGGAGCGGGCCCGCAGGCCGGTTCCCGGCCCACCTCGGTGATCACGTCGTGCAGGTAGCGGAAGGGCGGCTTACTCAGCAGCCGGTCCGTCAGCGGCGGCTTGCGGATCACTCGGCCCAAGGACTCCTGCGTCCGCCGCACCACCGCTTCGTTCATAGCGGCGGCGGCGGGACCGCGCCGCCGCCGCCGCCGGCTGCTCCGAGCATTCCCGGCGTGCCGCGCGGCGCAGGGCGCCTCACTGCGCAAGCGCAGAGCAGGAGCGGGCGGTTGCTAGGCTCAGCGCGGCCCTAGCAACCGGCCCGGCGGCCTGGTTAGGCCCTGCCCTCCCCCGCCCCCGCCCCGCGCCTGAGGGAAGAGCCCCTGGAATCAGCCCCGAAGCCTCTTGGCTCACGCAGCTGGTCAGACCCCAGGCCCTTGTTTGAATAATCAGCAGATAGACAGTGCTCAAACTTCAACTGTATGTTTTGGTGTTCGCTTTTGGGTTTTTTTAATTGTTCTTGAGGTAAAGAATTAAAAGCAAGAGCGATGCATAGGGGAGAAGGAGCCAGTGTCAGGATTGCCCCATCACACGCCCTAGCAAAGCCAGGCCATGGCCATTAAAGAAAAGCACAAGAGCCCCAGCACCGTCCTCGCCTCCTGCAGGCCCATTCCCACCAGGCAGCGTACTACACCCTCCCTGCAAACCCACTTCGTCCCCCCCCGTCGCAGCCCCCACAGACAAGCAAAAACCTGGCTGTGCCCCAGCCTCCACATCACTGCCAATCTCCCTGACCGGGTTTGGGAACCTGAGAAAGAAAATACTGTTTTTCTGCTTGCCCAGTCATGACCGTGAGTGTTTGAAAGCTGAACTTCAACAGGACTGCATGGGGGCTGTGCCGCCTGTGCTTCAACTTACAGCTCCAGCTCCCCTGCCTTGCTGAACAACCTTAGAAGAATGAATCAGATTTGGGGACAAAAAGAGAGACATTACAAAGCAAATTTATCTGGTATTAGTTCAGGCAAGGAAAGAGGTTATTTTTTCAGCAGAGGAAGGGAAGCAGATAGCTTCCACGCTGACCAGGTAATTACACTTGGGCTCCTGAGAGCAGGTGATTGCAGTGAAGCAATTTCTGTCTTCCCCCAGCCCACCACAATGGTGGGTTGATGACATTCCCAGACAGGACTGGGACTGGGACTACAGGATCTGGTGAGCCTGGGAAGAAGAGGAGGTGTTGACAGCTTCTACATCCAAGGGTATCGGAAGAAGTCTCAGAGGAAGCAAGAAGACTGGGAAGAAGCTGCTCTGGGGAAGTGGGTTGTTTATTCTGGAATCGTGTGGTTTATCTGGATTTCTGCCACCAGCTCTCTACAAAGCATCTGAGATGCCTGAGAAGGAATCTCAGAGGTTTTGTTCAATTTGGCCTTTGGCATGCTCATTTTGCTGAAGAGGTAGTACCCTGAGGAAGCACAGCTCAATTTAACTGAAGAACCAAAAGCTCCACAAATCCCCATGGACCTAAAGGGAGGCATTGGAATTGAAAAAGTACCCAAAGGCCATAAAACAGATAGCTTTAAGTTTAGTCTGGAGACCTAGTCTTTTTGAGGACCTTTGACTAGAATTGTTCACAGACGTTGGGCAAGCTGAGACCAATCCTCCCGGAGGTATCAGTAGGGAATTCAGCTGACCACACAACATCAATAACAGACAAAGCAGCATACCAAATGGCTTAAGAGAAGACTCACAGATCTCCAACATGTGCCAAAAGCCATCCTAACACCAAACGAGTGGCACAGAAACTTGCTGTTTTGAGGACTTCACCACCATCGCAAGCAGGAATAGACGTCAATGCACACTGCCTTTTTTCTCCAGCCTTTGCTTCCTCCTAAAGGAAGGGACTCTGACCTTTCCAGCCACTAGTTTGACTTAATACAGCAGAACTTCTTTGCAGAAATAGGCTGGAAAGCAGCAAGGAAGCACTGTGGTACACATTGCTAGCCAAATATTCAAGGCCAAGCAGCCGGGAATGTAGAGCTCCCTACCTCTGTTTCTTTTTACATACCACAAACAGCAGGTTACTATCTTCAGTCTCAAATAAACTTATGAACTCAGTAGCTTAAATGCATGCATGTATACATGCAGTTTCCAAACCCTATCAATCAACTGACCTACCAAATGCTGCTGTAAAAATATAGATGCAGCTTGACAACAGAAAGCACCCACTGTCTGTCTCAATCAGAGACACATCTAGTTCAGACCTGAGGAAACAGGTACTGGGACACTAGTAACATGGAACAACATACCGACTGCATTATCTTAAAACAAGATTTTTGTTGCTGACTATGATAAATATCAGCAGGTTTTCATGCTTCACTGGGTTTCTCAGTTTTAAGACTTTTAAAAGAGGCAATGGGAAACCACTTTGTAATTGTGCAGAATTCTAATCCAAGTGGGGATTCCCCCAAAGATATCCACAGCATAGGATTTGGGAAGTTTACATTAAAATCAGTTCCTCAGGCAGAAATAAACATTCACACAGTACCCCTTACCCTAACATCAAGAACAGCAACCCAACCAAGTCCATGGAAAGAGCCCGAGATGTGGAAACAATGGCATTTGCTTGGCAGACAGCCTTCCGCTCTCAACATGCTCTTGAACTCTCTAATCCCCTCTCCTCCTTTAAACAGCTGTGGGTTTGTTTGCCCTTTAAATTACTACCACCCCTTAACAGCCATGTTTTGCCTTTTGAGCTGCTAGTCAATACAGAATTTGGAATTTTGTCCAGCAGTCCCACACATTTTGGATTATTATCAACCATCAAAATTACTCCTAGCCAATCAGGTAAACATATCAAATGTATAGTTCAAATCACTGTGAAGACAGTATGCTTTTGAAGATCACCAGGAAACTGGTGAAACACAAACTACTGTCATGCTGTACATCTTTGCTCCTAGATGATTTGAAGTAATTGTATTTTGATGCTGCACAAGCCTGAAATATTTGGTTGGCAGGTTCTGCAAGATACCTTGAAAAATGTAGATTTAAAATAGCCTATCACTGCCATAGAGTTCTGTAGAAGCCCGTACCATCTGCATCTCTGGACATGCTTTATTTTGTGAAGGATCTCTCTCCTATCCTATTGCCACCAACTCCAGGACTGATAACAGCTTTGCCACACAGCATCTTCACATGAGAAGTGAGGTTGTCAAAGTTACAGAACTTCAAGGAGTGCGTATTGCACTCCCTGAGAGCAGCTTATATTCTTTTACAAGAAGGCCTATTCACATATATTTACTATTTACCGTAAATACGATCTCTGGCTTCCAAAATTATTCAGAAAAAGTGGTGTCCTGTCTAAAGTCCTGAGCTTGGTTCTCCTGACAATAGCAAGAGTTTGCTTGCCAGACCTCCCCTTACCATGGGGCCTCATCTATACACCCACTTAGGTGGGCAACAGCCATGATCCACCAGCAGCCCAGGTTTATCTGACAAATAAACTCAGACAAATGAATCCACACTCTATGCCATGCTGGCAATTTTTTAACCTTGGAAGTCTAAGGGTTGTGACTGTGCCCACTCTTCCCTGCTGCTTTAGTAGCACAAGCCTATTGCAGTGGAAAACTAACCATTTTCACTTGGCATGGACATACCAGAGACACTTGGATGTGGCATCATCTTGTGAACGTTTCAGAAAGCAGGCTCCAAGGATGGGAATTCACAGTGAGCAGAGCTCCCACCTGGGACCACTTACACAGTTCCCTTGTCCTAAAAGGTAATTGCATGAGCCCAACACCTGCAAAAATGGAAACCAGTGAGATTTTCCCTGCGTGTTCTGTGTCATTATTTAGCTGTCCTCCCACCAGTAAGCCATGAAGAAATTGGTGGTTGTAGCTCTGGGGCTAATGATTTCTCATTTTCATTTGCTATTGATTCCAACTGCAAGAAAGGTCAATGATAAGGAACTTACACAGTTTGGAAAGGAGAATGAAGCTGGCATCTGATGCCAAGGGTCTTCCCCATTGCTGGCTCTGCATTGCTAAGCCAGCGCTTGCAATAAGAAGTCGTTTTATTCCATGAAACTTTGGACTTGCAGATTGCAAAATGCAGGTTCAGCCGCCAGTTGCTTGAACCTACTCCTCTCCTTTCCCATGTGCTGGATAGAGATCTCCAGTGCATATTCCGTCTTCTCCAGGGCAGCTGGGCTCCAGCTCACCAGTCCAAGGCACTGACAGGTGCTAGTGACTGCTTGGCTACAATCTGGTACGTAACAAAGTAGACAGACATTTTAGAGTGCTCAGCATCTTGTCAAAGAGACTTGCACTTCAAAACACACTTCACTTCAAAATCTCAACCACATCCAACAGGATAAAGTCTATGGCAGAGGGAACTTCTTTCTACAACCCTACCTGGTGACAAGTAATACACAGTCATACGCATCTTCTACACCTTTTTAGTTTTTTGAATACAGGATGAATCTCAGCAAATGTTATTTCTGCCAGCTGAGGTCCTGGCCTCTTAAATACCTCTTTTGGGACTTGGCATGTCCCCTGGTATTTGTTTCGTTTCATGGCTGCTTGCCATGAGATGCATTTGTAGGACTTCCAGCTCTGCAGAGGCTCCGCTGCCCTGCGTCTGCCATCCAGCAGCAACCCCGTTTGCGAGACATGTCCCAGAGCTACGGATGCAGCTTGCTGGCTGATCCTGCCTGGATCAGGGTGAAGCAGGCTTGCTGTAGCATTCCCATCCTCAAGGTGACAAAAAGATTCTGTGCCTCAGGAGTGCTGCCTTGTGGAAAGCAAGGGAGAAATGAGGTGAATTACCTTTGTGAGTTATTTTTTCAGATATAAAAGCAATAAATTGATAAATACACCTTAAATACATTTTGTGTGGAGATAACTAGACAGGCAGAGCTGTGTGGTTTCCTAGGTAGATGTTTCCTGCTGGTTTTGATCACTTCAGTACAGATTCTATACCTGCTTAAGATATTGAGCGGAAGGACCATTCAGGACCCTAGCATAAATTTGGTTTGGCTAGTTGTGTTTGGTGTATTGGATAAGACCCAAACCATGATAAGCAACCTGGAAGCTGCAACGTATTTACTCTAAGGAGTGCTAATGGAAAGGCTTGTTTGATTTATTCTGTTACATCATATAAAAAGAATTTTTGCAATTAACGGGTGTATGGTGCACAATCAAATTTCTTTTATCAGGAGAAACACTCTGAGTCTATTGAAGCCATGTACCATATCATGCCCGCAGTTACAGTGTGCACCTATTCGATCTGCCCTGCTGTAGCTGAAATTGAAAGCAGTAACTTTCATGAGAGCTGGGTCGCTACAAAGTGTCACTTTGTTCTCTGGATCCACCCCAGCTTTTTGTCTTTAAATTTTGTCTGTGTGCTAGTTTCCTTTTGCCAGCCTCTGCTAACGCTGTCCATGCTGGCTTTTATTTCTTCTGTAATCAGAAAAGCTTGTCGCTCAGAGCACAGCAGCATACTTGCACTTTTATAGTATAGTTTTGCAAATGAGCAGAGCTTTTGAATATTACTGAAATGACCATCCATCTTCATCTGCACAACTCAACCTCCCCATGCAATTTATATCCAGATTTCATGCAGTACCATTCTGGTTCAAGAAACCTGCAATGTTTGCATATTTCAACAACTCCCTACCTACTGTAATCCTCAGCCTCAAGCTAGCAATGTGCTCTAAGTCACTGGCACTGCTCCTGAGCTTGCTTTGTCACCCTCCAGCTCTGGATACTGCCTCTTCACCTTGCAAGTGAACTGGAGATGAAAACCACTAGTGAAGTATGAGAACATACATATATAAATAAAAAACCCTCCAACACCTGGAAGCCAGTTCACTGGCTCAATGAAAAGGTATAAAGAGGTGAGAACAGAGGGCAAGTCAAAGGTAAGAAGGGGTCTCCTTTCCTATGAGCTGTGCTGGCTCCAACCCCTCCTTCTGCACTGTGGACTCCAAAGAAGAAGGGTTTGCCTCCCTTCTGTGACCACAGCCATTGCCAGCCCCAAGGTCTAGCTGGGAAACAGCCGAGGGCTGTTGTCCTTTGTCATTCAGGCAACAGAAGCAAGCACTGAAGTTGAAAGTCCAAGTCCTGCTGGACCTTAAATACAGGCAAACGCTGTTTCTTCAAAAAGTGCCAAGGAAAGGCATTCACACACAACAGCATTAGAACAAGCTTTCCTCTGGTTGAGTAACCAAGCATTAGAAACACAGGGAACGCAGTATTTCCAGCCCTTCTAAAACCCTACTGTGACCTCCTGACCCCATATGATACACTAAAGCCCACCCTATGGGACACCAGAAGGGGTCCTCACAAGGAGCCTTTCTCTTACTCAGCACAACAGAGCAGACAGAAATAAAGACTGCAGTATGACTGTGTACGGAAGCAGAGCTAGGATTTCCTAACAGGCCTGTGATTGGTTCCACAATGGAAATTATGGTCATCTTCGCTTGATACAACAGGAGTTTTGCAAAGAGCTATCAACCCTGCATGGAAAGGTGGTGTTTATTTCCTTAAAATTGACGATGGGAGAAAACCATCTCCTTAGGCTGTGACACAAGCCCTGTTTATCCCACAGAGTTATGCCTCATATCCTTGCACAGTCCTTTCCTTATGCTGATGCTCCCTATTACTGCTACATGGTTCAGTTCATATCATGTTGTTTACATTGTGATTTCTTATTTTCTTTAACTTTTTTTTCCTGACAGGAATGTGCATTCTGCACCAGTCTTGGTGTGAAGGGTGTCAAGAGAGGTGTATGCATCCTCTCTGTATCTCTCAGTTTGACTCTGGGACACTTCACTGTACCTGGAGACCCACAGTCGACCCCCAAGGAGCTAGGTGTGTCTAGCATAAACTCTGCACAAATGCTTTCATAAATCAATATACCTTGATTACAATCATGCATGTTGCTGGGCTGACTGAAGAAAGCTTTTGTAAAAAGGTTGTTCTGCGCCTTGGCAGGAGCAGGATATCCTGGAATTTCAGCTGACGTCCATACCCAGCTATTGTATTTACAGAGGTATAAAGAGACCTTGCCTTAACCTGGGCCAGAGGGGAGAGGCTGCAGCAAGGACACTGCTGTCGAGGCGTCAGCAGGAGCTGCCAGGTGAGAGACCAGTTCCAAGTAAATGGCTCTTTATGAGACTGTCTCATCAAGTTCTGCCTGCCTGAGTTGGTCCTTTCTCTCTGTTGTTGCCAGCCAGAAGCATGCATACCTTTCCATTCCTGTGTTCCCTCCTTCTCTGCAATGGTGTAACGGTTGCTGCACAGAAAAAGATCCAGAAGCTCCCTGATGAAGAGGAAGAAAGCTCAGCTCAGATACGGACCCCACAGACTCTGTCTCGAGGTGAGCAACTAGGATGCTTAAGGCAGTTCTGAAGCACCTGTACTTCCCTGTTGCAGTGGCTAGTGTGCACCTCCACCCATATATCCAGGCACGCAAATATCCGAGAGCAGCAGCTGGGAGATTCCCCACTGTGTTACTATTCATCAGAAGCAGAAGCCCAAACCTACCTTTCACAGGTGCCATTTCCACTGTGGCCAAGAGCACTGGTGCGTTCAGCAGGGGAGAAGTCCTCACGCTCTGTGCTTGGGAACAGCTACAGGTGCTTTGCTCCAAACCTGGGCTGGGGATGGGGCCAAGAGCCAGGCTGTTACACCAGCTGCTGATCAGCTGCTGGATCAGCTTTGCAGAGGCTGAGCTCAATAGGCAGCCCCATCAGCAGCCCTTACCCCTACAAAGGCATACCATGTACGCAGGAGACCATAGTCACACAGCTAAGCTGCAGCTAGCTCAACCCCTCTGCTGTCTGCTTTCCTGCCAGCATTGTAGGTCAGGCACGGGCAAGCAGGTGCATCCTCTTCCTCCCTGGGGTCTCCTTCGGGTGATGCAGGGCATGAGCAGCGTGCTGTAGCCATTGCAAGGGGCTCCAGACTCAGGTCCAAGCTTTGCTCCATCAAGCAAGATCCAAGCACCTCATGCCAAAAACACTCTTGTATCCCTACCCTCCCTAGCCCCCAGCCTGTTGAGCAATCCCTTACTGCAGGAAGCCATAGGCAAGCAGCAAGCCTGATTCAGCTCTTTGGGAGGGTGTACGGGTTCAGGGAGAAACTGAGCTTCAGTTTTTGAGTGGCTGGAAATACCTGTCTAATCCTAATCCGCCACCTAAGCCCTATCAAGGCTGGGGTTTCACCCCCCTTCCCTATCATCCATTTCTTTGCACCTTTCTGCTTGGGGCTCTCCTGGTACCCACAAACCACCCTGAGGGTCTCGACACCCTGAGGGAAGGTGCCTAGTTTGTGCCACCCAATTATACATGCGGCTCCAGATCCCCATTCTGCAGAACATCCTCACCCATACTGACCAGCAAATTAACTAAGGGTGCTCTGCTCTCAACAGGCTGGGGAGATGACATTGAATGGGCACAGACATATGAAGAAGGTTTAGCACGATCAAAAACCAGGTAATCCTCAATTCTTGTTATGCCTTTTGGTTCATATGTTTAACTGCACAGAACAAAGCTATGCTCTAACATGATGTTCAGACTGTGCCTTGTTGTATTTTCCTGTATGGTAGGGAGGCTGTACAAGATCTTGGTGAGAGCTTAACTTCTAGGAGCTGAGCAAATGCCCTTTCATAGTGTCCAGTGTTACCTTCTTAGTGATACACCCCTCTGTACGTGGCTGTGTCCACACCTCCCTGCTAACCTGGCTGCTATTGCTCTCACAATGTAAATATATCCCTGGAGCAACTCAGTGCCTTAACACTTCGCAAGTGCAGTCTGTAAAAGGTCTGAATTGCCTCCCCACTCCTTTCCTGCGATGTCGTTTCAGCAAGAAGCCACTGATGGTTATTCACCACTTGGAAGAGTGTCCTTACAGCCAAGGTGAGCAAAGCAAACCCTTCCAAACCACCTGGGAGATCCAAATCTGTCAGTGCTCATTCCTTAAAAGGCATTTAAGCACTTGGTGTGAAGCCTTTCCAGCACATGCAGGGAAAGGGAGAGACAGTAAATCCACTGGGGACCCTTGAGAAGAGTTGGGGAATAAAATTTGTAAAGTTTTTCTGAGCAGTAACATGCTCTGGGTCAAAACTTCCCTGGCTACAAAACAAGCAGGTAGACACCGAGCTTTCCTCCTTTATCCTCTTTCACACCCCTGATCTCCTGTCAGTTCTCCTTCCTGCCTACTCCCAACTCCAGCCCTGGGCCCCAGCAAACATGGAAATCATCAGCTCGTGTGATTAAAGCTTGGGAAGTTGTATCCCCTCAGAAAGAGGCCCTGAAAATAGACCATATCAAGCCAGCAAGGTTAGGCATCACGCTGCCTCCGTTGCATTGTTTTATACTGTAGCTTTGAATAAAAGGGAGAGTCAGACACTAGGAAAATTATCTTTATAGCCTCATATTCACCGATTCACAGGGACTGCAACATGCCTTTATTGGCATACTTTCATCTGCAGACAAGAACCTTAGAAGTGCAACAGTTTACAGCCTTGGAAAGCTCAAATCATCTTCTGGCCTGCAAGAGCATCTGTTTTATACACTTTCCTCTTACTCTTATGAGGCCTCCTGCCAAAAAGTGTGTCAGACCACTCACTATCAATTGATAACCTCCTAGGTTATCGAGAACAAAGTGTGGTTTGTCAGGGAAGTCTGGCCCCACCATGTCTTATGAAACTTCTGTAAGTATTTGTTCCCCCAAATGCATACAGCTTAAATTGTGCAAACAACTCGCACGCTCTCTAGTAGTAGTGTAGTAGATGGCTGAATAAAGCCAAGCTGTATGCATTCATGACCTGTTCAGCCCCTGGGAAGGAAATGTATGTGTACACCAGCATTTCAGTTCCTCAAGGACTAAATGTCTTTTGCATTTTACTTTACGAGAACCAACTCCTCCACTCTTTGTGAGACATATGCATATCAAACTGGTGCCGGTCATTTACTGGTTTATTTAGGATCAATATAAGATGATGTAAACCCATGAAAACCAGTGATCCAGATTTTTTTTTTTCCCACCCAAGTAATGTATTTCTCTTTCTTCTAGCTTTAAGGAAAGCATTTGCTTCTAGCCCAGAAATCCAGCAGATGGCTCAGGAGGACTTCATCATGCTCAATCTGGTAGTAAGTTTGTATTTTAAAATATTAATTGAAATGTTTACTGGGGAGTGGAATAAGCCATATTAAAAGCAGAAATGGATTAACTTTGCACAGCTTTGAAGTTGTATTTGAAATTCTCTTTTTTCTCCCACTTGTCTGGGGATGTACAACAGGGTTTGCAAAACACCAACGCAGTTCCTCCTTGGAGAGAAGGCAGGGAGACACTGCCATACACATGTATGCATACTTACTGGTATGGAAATACCATTTGGTATATTCCAACCACAGCTAGTATTCTGATACAATTTAAAAATACTCAGTCATCAGGCTTTCTGAGTTACCTGCCTGGGGTTTCTGTCCTCATCCCCAAGCATCTAGGAGGGGACAGCTTGGACAGACCAGGGAAAGTCCCTATTTGATCATACCAGAATTGTCAGTTGTTGGTAGATGAGGCAAGCTCCGCTGATTCAGGCCATTTCTAGCGCTCAGACAATTACCCGTCACTAAGAGGCTATCTAACTCCGACAGCATTCCAGCAGTGATGACAACATGGCGCCTGATGGCCATTACGTCCCTCGGATCCTCTTTGTGGGTGAGTCTCTGGGGTCAGGGGAATCATCACTGAAGCTAGAGAAATAACCCAGACTTTCAGAGTGAACAGCTTAACCACACAAATAAAAATTGGGCCTTATTTCAGCATACTTGTTGAGCAATCAGAGCTTAAGTCAGGCACCCAAAACCACTACCATCTTTTTAAAAACAGGACTGTGACAGTCTCATTCCACTAGTGGAAATGAACGGCATGTCACTGCTATTAACTGCTAACATATATCCTTTAAGAGTTTGGGCCTGCCTACGTGACTCTGTGCCACAACATCTGAATATAGCCTCTTACTCCCAGCCTGTCCTCAGATGAATGACAAATGCTCTGTCCAAGGGCAGAGCAAAGGCCCATCACCAACCGTGACCAACAACTATACAAAAGGCAAACTTACCATCAAACTGCCGGGTACAAAGGGGACAATGGACAATAATCTTGAGCCAACAGACAAGGCTTGTGTGTAGAGGATCTGTTCATGATGAGTTTCAGAAGTAGACATTAATGTACAGCTGCTGAAAGCCTGGTGCTTCCAGATGTACTTTTCCAGCCATAAAAAGGCCAATCAACACCATTTTAAAAGGCTTTTATCCTCACAAAATTATTCACCACAGCCCCACTTCACAAAGCCAGAGTTGCTAATATCTTGTACTTTTTCCCCCCTCAAGATCCTTCAATGACAGTTCGAGCTGATCTAACTGGCAAATATGGGAACAGGATGTACGCTTACGAACCAGAAGATATTTCGACCTGTGAGTGAATGGGCACTTTACTGATCCCTTTTTAGCCATCTCAAGTTTATACGAGACAAATGTCGTTCAGGGAAGAGGGTATAAGAGAATCTTGAGAAATGCTGGATCTATTTCTGCAGCAAAACTTGCTCAAAGCCCTTTATAAACATGAATGAAGTAAATTTAGTGTAAGTGCCTTCTAGGAAAAACCATTGCTGAATACTTCTGAAGAACTGGGCAGTAAAGTATGGTGAGATTGTCCTCAGTCTCTGAAGCCGGCTGGCAGAGTTTCCAAACGCTGTATAAGTTTGGCCCCAAAACCCCACCTGCGTCAGTTCAAGGCACTTGCAGACTTGAGTACGCTGCTGCTCTGCTTCATAACCTTAACTGCAGAAGCTGTTTCAGTACTTCTCGCCCTAGGGGTAACCAAAGTTTAAAAATACATATTCCTCGAGGGCTGGAATTGATTCCTAAGGGTTGATGTCTCTGCACTCCCCTCTCCTGGCTGCCCACTTTAATAACACTTTGAGAATTGTATGTTTCTGAGGTCTCAACCCCCAGATTATAGCAAGTTGGGATGAGCCAGATTCAAAAGCTTTGGGTAACAGAACAAACCACTTCCCACAGACAAGCAGGCTAACAATAATCCAGTGATCTGGGTTCACAGTCTTTTCTAGTTTTTCCACTCCAACAACACACAGACTTTTGTCTGACACTCAGACAAAGCTTTGAGCCTCACGGGACACCTGCAGAATGCAGAAAAGAGCATCTGTACCCCCCACAAACACCATCAGATGAACTGGTGTATTCTAATGGCACTCTGACACTGGAGCATCGATTAAAACACATTATATACTCTTTTGCCACCAGGAGGAGTTAATGAAATAGTCCAAGAGAAAGGAAGGGGAGGGGGGGAATTAATTTCTCCCAAATCAGTGTCTGAATATTTTCTAGAAGCCAATCACTAATTGCAGTCAACACCTGTTGCTGAGACAAAACAACTAGTCAAAACTACTCATTAAAATTGAAAAAAAAAAAAAAAAAGGTTTTTTTAAAGACCTTTTAGAAGTCTAGCTATCCAGAGTGGCTTTAATTTCTGACCTTAAGCTGTGTAGACGTAGGAATCTTCCCTGTCATCCTTAGTATCTGCAGTGCTTTCTCCGCAGTGATTGAAAACATGAGACAAGCAAAGCTGCTTCTGCGCACAGAGCTCTGAGCCCGGGGCAGCACCGACCTGTACACACGTGCTGAGATGACAGCCCCGGCAGCGCCAAGAGATGCAGAACAGCACATGCGGCGCATCCTTGTGCCTCCCCTCGCAGACCTTTGTCGAGAAGCCATGGTCATGAGAACTTGGTGCAATAGATACACCCACTGATTTTTAAGTAGCAGTCTATCTTAATGACTTTACAGTTATCATTAATAGAGGAGAATTGTCTTTTGTAGCGTTCACAAACTCTTCTTTACCCCAACTGGTGTCATTCTAAAAAGCACACTTTGATTATAAATACATTTTCTAAGTTTCTCTTGTGTGTGCCTAGCTACGTTGTACTTGTTGCAGTCATTTTTCCACAGCACAACTTTTTTTTCCCTCTTCTTAAGCCATAAGTTTGAAAGGCTTTTAGTATAGTGAGAAACAACAGAATGCAACCATATGTGAAGATGGGTTTTGTATTTTCATTGCTTTGTGAATTGCCATGCTCACTAATGTGAATTTCAGAAAATTGTTTTATTATTGTTAAAAATTTTGCTGCATAATTCAAACAACAAAAATAGAGGATCAGCCCATTTCCTTTCCAAATTTCTTTTCCTTGATTTCCACATTATTTTATGTGCACAGCCATAATAAAAAAAAATTGATACTCTGTAGACTGAGCAAGTCCGTCTTATCACAACATGGCTGTTAACCAAGCGCATTCAGCCTCCAGCTGGGCACACTGAGTCTATGATATGAAAATCAAGAATTTGTAAATCACTGCAAGTAAATTCTGACTGGGGAATCATTAATGGCCCTGTAACCCACCCCAAAGGAAGATACGCTTGATGTGTACATTGCAGCTACAGCTGTGCTGTTTCTGCAGTAATCATACTAAGCTTAATTAGCTGGATTAGACGAACAGGCATCGGTTCAACAGAAACTATCATGGCTGCACCTACTTACAATCCAAAAAAACAAAAACCCCACCACAGCCTGTCCCTGTCAGGAGCATCCCATGGGAACAAAACAAAGCACGCTAGCTAACAAATACCTTTCTTTTTTTGAGCAAAAGGGCTGGTGGGTGGGAGAAAGGTTAAACTTCTTCCAGCATTAAGAACACAGGTATAATTCACAGAAGTCACCTGGGAGCTGTTTCGTAACCACAGGCTGCTGGCAGGGGCTTACAGTAAAAACATGGTTCTGAGCAGCCGATGGCAGCCAAAGGAGATGGGTACGGCAGCAGAATTACAGTGCCCTCAGCAGCTTCTGTGTGAAACGCAGAAGACTGTGTGTGTTCAGAAGTGATCAGCGATTCCCTGTGATCACTAGGAAAAAGAGAATTAAAGAGGAATTTGAAGACAAGGCCTGCAGCAGATTGAGCCCCTGGGAGAAGTTGCATATGAGACAAATAAAAGGGCAAATAAAGACAGGGATCAGCCGTAGGGGAGAAGAGCAACCCTGGGGTTACCCAGCAGAGACAGGAGAGCTGGTTGGAGCTCAGAGCAGAGGTGGGAGCAGTTCAGAGAGGACAATGATGGGCTGAGTGCTGCCACAGGACCCGGGGTGGTCAGAGAGGGGCATCCTAGCGGGTACCTGCATGAGGGAGGCTGCCGGCACAGAGGGGCAGAGGGCACCTCAGAGCTCAGTGAGCAATGCCGGCATTGCTCAGACACTACCGCAGTGGGCCACGGAGGAAATTAAACATGGTTAACCCCTAGAATGAGTAAGAGTTACTTAACTGCAGTAAAACTTTTCAGCAAGGAAGCAAGCACAATGGCCTAAGGCCAGTTTTGTTTTCTTTTTTCTAAATATGTTTCTCCCCAGTGATTAGCAAGGACATTTTAGCAAAAGCAGGTGTTTAACCTCTACTGATCACCATCTGAAATACAACCACCAGAATTAAAATCTGTTTGGGCTGCAGTTAAAAGTTTATAGGAAAGCTTTGTAATGCAGGAATTTATAGATGTGTTAACCACGAAGCTGATACTCTCTTTGGAAGAAACCCACCAGCTACCAAGAAGATCGATGCTCTTACAAGCCACAAATGCCTAGATCAAACAGGAGCAGAAGCAGCAGTACTTGCAAACCCCATTCAATAAACACAGCTTATAGGCCTCCACTGCGCTGGCAGTAATAAAGATCCACAGAAAGAGCTGTATCATTATCACATCCTTTGCATTTATCTGCACATGGAGCTGTGCTGACCAAGGGTCAGCCAGAAAACAGAAAGATAACAGTTTAGTTGTTAGCATTCCAGGCACTGACTCCAGGGCTGGGAGCTCACACCTCTTGGTCTGTCTAAGCTTGCTTGCAAACTCAGCTTGGTATCATTGCCTCCAGATGTCGTGGCCTTGGATACTGCAAGGTCTGAAGATTAACTCCTCGATTACAGGCAATGTCAGCAGAAGTATTGGCAAAATCCCAAAACTGCAGCTAACCACACTGGAGGGCATTCCTGGCATCCCCCTCCCTTCAGCTTCGGGCAAACAGCCAAAGCAGCCAGCAAGTCCCAGAACCAGAGAGCTTCTCCTGCACACAGCTTGCAGCCGCCGTGTCAGAGCTCACCTGCCCCAGCTCCATCCCTCCGTGCCGTTGCTCCTCCTTCTTGGGGTTTGTACCTCCAACACCCCTCAGAACATGACAGCTCTGCTCAGCTGCCACTGAGGGAGGACTGAAGTGAGCAAGGACTTGCTTTTTCTGTGAGCCACTTCCTCCTGCTCTGTAATCACTTCAGCAAACTAGAATGAGTTATGAGGAAAAGGAAAAGAAAACACACAATTTTCTTATAATAAGATTCCCAGAGCTGCACACTTGCTCTTTTACAAGGGCTGCCCCAGGAGCAGATACAAAAGATAACCATTCCTTAGCAATCCATGTTTCTTACTCTATGCAGAGCCACAGTCCTCTAGATGATGTATGCTAGTTCCTTTAAAAAATAGACCAGATTAATATATTTGTGCACAAACTAGGAGCTGGAATACTGGGCAGTAAATACTAGACCATGCTTTCTGAAGAAGAGGAGAAACACAAGCTAAAAATCACTTTAACTTGCACCAAAATCCCAGTCCTCTAACTGAACCCAGGTCTTTGTACAGTGCAACCCCAGCTGGGTTGGGGAAAATTCTCAGAGATCGGAATGCTGTCTTAGGAACAGATTTGGAAATTAAAGCTTAATGAAGGTTGTGCCCCGTCCAGCGTTAGAAACCAATTCATGCTATTCCCAATCAATGTATTTAGTGAGACACAGACAGACAAATCAATTAGAAATTACTTTTTATTTTGTGAAGAACACTTGAAAAATAAAGACGAAAGCTTTTCCAGGCTTTGGAATGTAACCATCATAAACCGTGGAATCACAAAGACTCCATTTTAAAAAGGTGTTCCCTCTCCCCACCCCCATTTTTAATGAACTCTCTCATTGTGGAATGACCCACAATAGTTTTAAGGAAAAAATAGCATTTTGAGCCAACATTAGAAATAATCCAAGATTGGTTCAGTGCAGGCGCTGCTACATTACACTTTAACAAAGGCACATACTAAAATCCCCATGTTAGCACATGGAATCCATATTTAGATTTCTCCAAACTTCGTGTTTTCTAGAAGAGGCTAGAGTTATTAACAGGTACGTGGGAGGGCTGAGGTCAGTACAGCTGTCCAGCAAGGAACTGGAGGAATTAAAGTGACAGCAAAGTAAGTGCAATGCAATGAAACAATCTGCAGACACAAACCTTTCTTGCTTACCTTAGTAATCATCATGTACGATCATTTTTGGCTCGCAAGAACACTTGATATGGAAGAAGGCGATGCAAAATAAGATGGGGAAAGCAATTGGCTGCCCTCACCTCAGTCAGAAAAATCTATCCACACTACTAAGATTTCAAGATTCAAGTAAAGCCTACCTACAACCGAAATAGTGAGGAAATTAAAATATCCTCTTCTTGAATGAATCAGCCTAAGAAAGCACAGAAGCACGTGCTGAATTTTAAAGATATGCAAAGAAATAAATAATAATCATATGCTTCAAGGAGCTTTTGACTTTTTTTTTTCCTGATAGCTGAGAGTGTCAGGTTTTTTGTCTTGAAGCTGTCTGAAATACCAGAATATTGTTAACCTATAAAAGATAAACGAGAGATCTTCTCATATTAGCCAAAATTTTAGTAGTCTGCTGTACTGGCATCTTCTACACCTACACAAAGCAGGTTAAACATTTATGGTAGTCCCCAAAAGTGACTTGTATTTTGTCCTCTCGTTAACACAGATTTAACTAAGGATACCTCAGGCTATGTTCAAAAGCTATTTTTGAACAATTGCTTTGCTCATTTCAGAACAGGTTTCCGGACATTTGTGCAGTTCAACAAAGCTCTGCACTGTGTTTGAGAGCAGACTTCATGTGATACGGCAATCCATTTGCACAGGTTCCCAGCCGTTAACAGCCAAACACGTTAGATGCCACCAGCAAGTCACTGCTGCATAGAAATGCTTGTTATGTTATCTGCCACTGTTCCATTTTCACCTTATCATTCAAAACATGTTTAGAATTTGATTGTAAACAATTAACTCCATCAAGAGTTTGGGTTAATTTGTCAGTACTAGCTGTGCTCAAAGAAAATTCTGAACCTAATGGGAAATTAAGTTATGAATAGTCACATACAGTGGGGGAAACACAGTTTAAGTATTGTAAGCATTAAAAAAGTTTTGATAAAGATGCTTAAGTGTCAGCTTCTGGTCAACCCCAATTCCCAACCTCAGGGGTAGAGAAAAATATGGTCTCTCATCAGCTAGTTACACATGTTCTCATTCTTGAGATCCAGTCTCATAAGCACCTGGTAAACATTTTACTTAATACTTAAGAACCTTTGTTACTGAGTTCAGCTTGTAGTCAGCCATACACATCCTCTTCTGTTATGGATGCTGTAAATCAGCTTTGTGACACCAAGAGAAACTTCTTCTGAAATGTAACAAAGAATATTAGAACAATTGAAAAAATAAGAAATGGAGGGAAAGTCCTCTGAATAAGAGTACTGAAAATAAATACAAGCCTTTTTCTTGAGTACAATAAAACCCACTTAAGATCAAAAATCAGATCTGCCAATTTTTTCCATCCCTTTTGTTTGTTAATGAAGCTCATGGGAAAAAAACAAAAGCCCTAGCAACTTTAAATATATAGGTTACCGCACTGTTGTTCCATATTGCAAAAGGTCTTCAGGTTTTAGAGCTTGACAGATTCTGAACTTACTTTTTTTTTTTGCCAATTCAGTACGCTTTGTCCAGAGATTTCCACATTCCCTTCATTCCTGAAATCTGACTCCAGCTACTACAGCCTTAGGTTTATATATAAGGAGACAAAAACAAATTCTGGTATCACTAGTAACTTCAGTGATCAGAGATGAAAAAAAAAATCTTAAAAAAAGAGATGTTTATGACTGCATTAAAAACCCAGCAATGCTGTAGTGATGGTGCAAGACATCAGCATCTGACCAAAAAAAAAAAAAGCATTTAGGGTGATTACAAAACAGTCACCAAAAGGTTATACAATATATTAATCAGCTTTCTCATGGATAAAGTGCATTTACCTAGCCTGAGAAAAAGTACCACATGGATAAAGGGATGCTAAAGCACTTCCCCCAAGAGAGATTAGAAGAAAATCAGAGTTATCCTGAACCCTATATATCCAGTTTGTCTCAGTGATTCTTGAAGACACTTCAGGAAAGACCCTCTTGTTGGTCCAGTTGAGGTACTCCATGCCAATTGAGTACATAGGTAGTATGGTCTGGTCAGCAAATCATCTCCTGGTGCTATCTGAAAACACCCACGTTGATAGAAAGTGCCACTTCTGGTTTACGGTGCTTAATATTCAGCTTCTCCTCAGAGAAAACATGGTCATGTAAGCGTTCGGCTTGCCGACTATTAAAAAAAAAAAGAGAATTTAAGATGCCTCTTATTAGAGTTGAGCCTAAGCGCCAACAGCACCACAAACCTGGACTGAAACTTGATTTCCACTTAGTTGTAAGAATGACCTTGCAAGCCCACATTTACAACCTGTGCAGGGCCAGTGCAGCCAAGCAGTTCATTTTTCATCTCCAGAGGCAGGGACAAATGTTGCAGTGTGTTGCAAGAGCAAAAATTGCGGCTTGGTGTAGGAACATGGCACTTAAAGCCAAGAGTTTGAACTATCTGAGCACTTCCTTCAGGACTACTGGAACTGTGTGCTCTGAGAGCACCAAGCAAGCGCTGTTGCAAAAAATTATCCAAGTATCAAGCCAGTCTGAAAAGCAGCAAAGAACAGTTTGCATATTTCTAAAGAAAAATAAATGTAAATACTCAATACCTTTTCTGTTTTTGTAACACAAGCTGCCTTTGTTTCTCTTTTCCAACGTCATCTCTCACTGTGCTGAAGTCCTTAGTGTCATCAAGGAGAAGATTCTGTTGTAAAAAATGATTGAGTTTATTAGCTTACACTTTTCATCTACCAAAACTCTTTCCCACGTTACTCAGTTTATGCAATTAATTTTCAGTGTATCTCCTCTAGCCAGTTTTACAGCAATTAACTTCATGTTAATTAAGTGGAAAAAAATTCAAAAAGACAGAAAAGTTTTTTAGACTCCTCTGTTCAGTTTTTGCATTTAACAGAGAATTTGCCTTATTCAGGGACTTCTCTAAATAGTCCAATGCATCAGGATAGGGCATCAGACTGTTTTGCCTACTGCTTTAAAACCCAGCAAGTATGTTCTTCTGGAGGTCTCCTAAATAAGCCTTATTCCTAATTCAGAGCTCAATATGCCACTGTGTAATTATTTTTTAAAGAATTAAATAGATCTGTAATAATTCTTTGGAAAATGTAATGGGTTTAAATTTACAATATGATTTTTAAAGGGCACTGTTCTTGGATTTTATGCTGAGTTGGGAAAAAAACCAGTCAATAAAATGAGGGCAAGAAAAAAAATCCAGTTTCTTCCGGGTAGTGTTCAAGCGTAGAGCAGGAACTGACTGCTGAGAGCTGCACAAGACCCTCTAACATATTGCCCTCTAGTGCCAGTACCAAGATACAAGGGGAGAAGCACGAAACTTGAATCAGACTGGTTAAGAACAGGAGAAAAAGAAGAAAAAGCACCAGTAGCAACAATTTTCCAATCCACACAATATGTTGTCCAGATCCACATCCCAGTACTTTCATAGAGATGTAGCAGGATGCAGGAAAACTAGCAAGAAATTAAGATACTGCAAAGGGGACAGTGCCTGAACCTAATCCTTGTGCAACAATTAAAGCCAAGTTAATTTACCTTCACCCCAATGATATCTCCATCTTTCAGGTGGTAAGGCGCTGACTGTAAACTCTCCTGTTTTTTCTTCCGTTTCCTCTTTGAAATTTGCTGTGTCTGAAAAAAATCAAAGCAGAAGATTCATACATGGCAGATTTCCAACATCTGCTTAAATATGCTTGCTCAAGAACTGCAGCACAAACCAACAAATACTTCTCTCAAACAACGGTTGGATTCTGTCATTCCAGATCTTACCCAGCTAGATATTGGCAGCCACTCAAATCTTTCAGGAAAGTATTTGGCTATTTCAATTTTATCTACAGGGAGACAATAGTGAGAAGCCACTTGTTGCCTCAGTGCCCAGGTTGTACATTCTTTGGAGATATCCCACACCAAATCCGTGGAGTCATAGTAGTCCCTCTCCCCTGGTATGCCCATCTGGACTCGAAGCAGCAGTTCATGGGGGCTGTCATCAGGAAGAGAAAATAGAGCAGTTTTGTGAATCATGCTTTCAGAATCCAGAATTCCCAGTTTTCACTCCCTCCCGCCCTCCCTTATTTGTTTGTGGAAAACAAAAAACAAGCTCCAAAGTCTTCTTGCATACTGACACCTGTAATCCTGACAAAGTATTTAAGTTAAAAGGTGCTCGATTAAGTCTCATCTCAAATGCACTGCTGTAATAAGTATCTTGAGATCTTACCCCAAATGCTCTTCTTTTTGCAAAGGTTCTATGCAGATTTCCACTCTGGCACCCAGCTTATAGTCACTGAAAACAAAACAAAGATTATATACATTTCCAACCATATATTCTAAATTCCTGAGTAGATAAATCACTCTTTTAGTCAAGTAGACCTGTGCTTATCTGGAAAATCAAAGCAAGAGGCTACTGGAACAAAAATTAAAAACTCAGAAAAGTAAAAAAATGGCATTTAAAAACACCTAATATAAAGCTTAGCAGAATAAGCATGGTATGATCTACTTATGCTCACACGTCTCCCTTCCACAGCTCTTGAGTTAAAAAAACGTGCTCAGCAAAAAATTGAAGTAACCAGAAATGAGCTTTCTGCTGATGTTTGACTGAGCTGATTTATTTCTCTACCAAACCATCCCACAATCCAGTCAACAGCCAGTCTGTTGCAATGCTACTTGCACGTTCAATAAGAAACCTACTTGAGTTGCTGCTTGTTGTTTCGTAAAAGCTTGGCTGGGCGCTTACTGTCATCCACTGTCCATGCTCTGAGAAACGAGGGCAGTGGGACAATCTGCTCCTGGCAGCACAGTAATGTCATAGCCTGAAAAAAAGAAACATTTCTTCAGTAAATTTAGCAGCCAGTCTCCTTGGAAAAAAGAAGAAAACCCATTTATTAATTCTCAGTGCAATACTAAAGCAATCAGAAATAGGGGAAGGTATGAAGATTTATTCCACACCAGCTGCTGCTTGTGACTTACAGGTAGGGGCTATGATCAACTTAGTCACTCTTCAACCTCAAAGCAAGTTGGACTTCACTCCCTCCCAACATTTCTCAACTTAACTTACATTTCAAAAGTACCGAATTTCTTTTTTTAACCAAAAATTGTATAACTGGGAGGGAATGAGGCTGACAGAATCATTACCCCAGTCTCTAGCAGAGTGCCAAGCAAGCTCCTTTAAGCCCTTATCAAGGACACAATACTCTTTCCATGCTACGACAATTCTCCTTTTTCACAAGATGCAAATGGTCCGTTTTTCATAGCAGTAGTTTGCCAAAGACTGAAACTGAAGTCGTACCCAAAAGAGTAAGTGTTGGCATGGATCAGGATCAGAATCAGATGAGATATCCTTTCCCATGCAGTTTAAGTAGAACAACCAACTGGCTAAACAATAAAGAGCCTTGTGATAGGATTGTTTCATGTCTTTTTGTGGGTTTGGGGTGGGTTTTTTTGGTTGGGTTTTTGGTTTTTTTGCTTTTTGGGTTTTTTGGGTTTTTTTTGGTTTGGGTCGGGTTTTCTTAGTGTATTAAAATCATACTTCTATGGTTAAAAAAAGCATAAAAAGGCACCTTAGTTTCTGGCCAAAGAAACTAAGCTATACCTTCCTGAATGACAAACGTGACCTTCTGTGCATCAAAAGCAATTCTTTATTCATTAGATTCAGCATACAAAAAAAAAAAAAAAAAAAAAAAACCCAAAAAACAAAAAAAGAAAAAATGGGGAAAGGGAAAGGGGCTTTTTAGGAAGTGCTTGTATGTGTGTGCTTCTCATGAAGAATTTTTTCATTGTGAAATAAAGATAGGGCTGCAAGCCAAAGTTCTGGATGAAGTGCAACAAGGCTTTTGCAGGTCAGGACACATGAGAGGTAGAATGGCAACTGCAGGGTACATACTAAGGAAGTCTCTGAGCTACATGCTCCAACTGCCTCTTGGTACTTACCACTGAACATGGCATATAAGCAAATGCCATATCAGAACATACTGGAGACAAGGGAAAAGGAAATAGAAAATAGGTATTAATAGAGATCAATTAATCACAGTGTTGCCGTACATTTCCAATACAGGAGAACATCTAACCTGCATCTTCAGATCTTCCAAAGAAGCTTCTCCTGCTATTTCTATATTGCCAGCATAACAAAGATCCATGTCTGTGTGGATGTATTCTGGTGAATCTTTAGATGGGGGGAAGAAGAAAGAAACAACACAAGAGTCAACATGACTTTGTTTATCGTCCTAAGAGATAACAGTCACTTCATGGTGAGATTTCACTTGGAGAAGGGACCTGACCTCATTTTTTTTTGTTTTTTTTTGTTTTGGGGGGGAAGGGGGGGCAGTTCAAGAAACATAATACACAGCTGATAAAATACATTCTGTCAGTTGCCAAACAGGAAGAGTTCAAACAGATCCTATACATCAAATTTTAAAACTAAGACCAGTTATTCAAGTTAGTCTTAATTATTGGTTATGACTCTGAAACGTAGAGTGTGCTGCAAGGAAAGTTAAAACTGCAGAAAGGAAAAATCAGTTTGTTTCCCATTTTCCAATGCACAGTTGTCCCCACTTAATTTTCTTCTTCTCAACCCTCACTTGATTTTCCTACCCTAGCTGTTTTTTCATTTGGATTTGACCTTTACAAGAAGAATCACAGGTTAAAATACTGTATGTAGTGTCTTTTATGCTGTGTAATATTTACTCATCGTCCCTTTTACACCTTCTCAAAAAGCAACATAGCCTGACGTGAATTAAGTATGATATTAGGAGCCTGGCATTTGAAGCCAATCACCTCTATGCTCATTGAGGAGATGCTTTACAATTCAGCCACTGCCTTCAGGTATGGGGAAGCCATTTTACTTACTGACAAGTAAAGAGCCCCTGCTGCAAAACACACTGGAAGTCTTACCCTTGACCAAATATAGCTAAGGAACATCAGAACACTACCTAGCATTCATGGCCTTGTAAAAAGTTGCACCTGTCTCCTAAGTGGCTCCTTTCCCACTCATTGGTTTCAAAAGCATTTTAAGGCTTTGGATTAAAATTTTGGTTTTGACTCAAAGCTCTCGGTGCAATCACAGACAATCAGGCTATATGATTCCTTTCAAAAGCAGATCAAGCTCACCTCCTGCAGGAGACACCTGCAAAGCATCCATCTTGCATGTCATCCCATTCACTTGGTCTTGTGTGTTCTCTCCATGTTTCCTATGGCTTGAAGACTTGAACCACCAGATGGGTATTTTCAGGAAACCCTGAAAAGTGAACAGAAAGTACCAGGTAGCTTTGGTGTTCCAATGCAGACGATGAAAAATTTTACCTTCAGCTCAGGAAGAAGGAAAAGACTTATTCAAATCTGAGCTTTTGTAAAGGCATGTTTATTGGCATTCATCTAAGATAACACATCATGAACGCTCACTTCCTACTTTTACAGGGACTAGAGTGAAAAAAATCCGGTCTCATGGAGCCTAACCTCACCATCCTGGCTCTGCTGTCATGGCATCTAACATTACAGATCCAACTGAGTGACACTTGTTGTCTGAAGATTTGGACATAGATACAACCTTGCCAGAGGAAGCTGGATTCATCTAAGCTCACCCACTGCAATGCTACTCTGCTGCTTCAGAAGCTACTGATGTTCTTACCTGCTCTGCATGGCCACGAAGGGACATTAAATTGATGATACCTCTCCTTTCCTGACCAGGAGAGGTTGCTTTCTTTCAGATGCAACTCTGAACTGGGCTATTAACACCCACTGCACTGCTGGTGTAAGCTCTTATCCTATGTTTTTCTTCTGAGAAGAAACATATTAAAAATATCTGGTTTTCCTTTATGAAGCTTTATTCACCATGGACTTGCCAAGATCCATATTGTCTGCCCATTGGTTCTTGCAAAGTCTTTTAGCCTTGTTTCAATTTACAATGCCCTATACTTCAGGGGATAGAGCAGTGGGTACAGACCCATGGTTTTCCATGCCTCTTGTATTTCCTCATTAAGAGAGCATCTGTGCTTATTTCCCTCCTTCCCCTCCTCAGACATAGCTGGGTCACAGTCTGAGGAAAATGTGCAAGAATGTGAAGACAGCCACGTATAGGAGATTTTGTCTATGCAGGGCAAAAATCTGAGCTTTATGTAATCCATAAGAAGAATAAAGTTCAGATGCTTTATGAACAGTATTTGTGAAGAACTCCAAAATTTGCTGGATAAACTGGAAATCTCATGCTGCAGCTTTTCTGCAGAGATATAGTGGTGTTACAAGAATCACGAAAACACAATCTATATGAAAACACAAGCTCAGAGGGAAGAGGTTGATGGAAATGGGGACATGCATACCACGGGTGTCAAACTAGATTAGGACTGTAGCTAGTCCTGTAACATGCCTTCAGGAATAATCAGTATCAGTGGCCTCCCATAACTCCCTGGCAACTGTACCTAGAAGATACCTCTTGGCAATGAGCAACAGTTCAAGTCTTTTCTACAACCCAGCTGATGTTATGTTTGAAGATATTCACTTGCAAAGAACCCCTCCGACAGGCTCCTCACGTTGCACCAGCACTGCAGCCCCAAAGACACCAGGCTCTCTCCTCCTCTCTCCCTCATGGCTCAGTACAGAAGAGATAGCACCTCCCCATGCTCCATGGGCAGGGCTGGGAGACAAGGGCCCACACACTTGGCAATCGGCAATTCTTTCAGGGAGCACTGGGAGACCTTGCTCAGGGCAGCTGCACCTCTCTTTCCCGCCTGCGGGCTGTCTGGATACTTTGCCCCCTCCCAACGCTGACAGGCACGGGGGACTGCGCCACTTGCAGGGAGCTGGGTGGGCGGGGGTCACTGAGGACCCCGACCCTCCTGGAACACTGTTGCCACCATCTCACCCAGGGCACCCTGGGCACGGGATGAGGAGGGGGCTGGAGCCCAGGGCACACAAGGGGAGGTGGAGGGCAGTCCCTGTGCCCGAGGGGCAGCAGAATCGCACGGGGGAGCGATCCATCCCCAGGAAAGGGGCTCTCAGCCCCTCCAACCCTCCTCCTTCTCCCACATCAGGGCACCTTTCAGGCCACAGGCCCCCAGCTCCCAAAACAGACATATGTGGCCGTATGCATCGCCACCACATGGCCTCCTGATGTCACAAGCCGCCTCACTGCCTTCTGTAAATAGGGGACCCCGGCAGCTGGCCCACAATTCTCCGAGCCTCGAGGCCCTCTCCTGCCAAGAACGGTTGGTGCCAAGAGGTCTCACAGCAGCAAGGCGGGTGGCTGAGAGAATGAGCCGGAGAGAAGAGAGACGGCTGCAGGAAGCGTGGAGGAAGAGGAGGCGGTGTCGAGCGGAGGCACTATCAGCTGCACGGGCTGACTGCGTGGAGCCCACGGAGGTGGATCCACCCGAAGACCAAGGAGAGCCGAGGAAGCGGGTCCACCTCCAGCACGGCTCCCCTGGCACCACTACACCAGGCCTCCCCTCCATGACAGCACGCCGACACCAGCGCAGGAGCGCCCGCCCAGCGCCCTGCCATCGGCCCAGCCTGAGAAGGAAGCCGGACCCTCCGCGGCGGTGCACAAAGAACAGCAACAGCTCAAGCAAAGAAGTCCGAGAGACAGCTCTTCCCCTGCAGAAGCAGGCCGCCACACGTCTGCCAGGAAGAAGTGCTGGCCTTCAGCATTAGGGTCCCTTCTAGCTGCTCCATTAGGAGTTCTGTTCAAGGCTGGTTTACCGCCCATTTTTAAAAGGCCCCATAAAGCAAGAAAAAGAGCGGTAAAGGTGCTTCCCTCCTCTCTTATTTGTACCCGGGCGACTGCAGCTGGACTCCTCTGTCCCCTCCCGGTCTCCCCAGTCCAGCCCAGACACTGGTGCGCAGGCTGTGGGCCCAGCCCAGGGCCCTGGAGGCGGCGAGGGGCTGGGGCAGGCTGAGGGAACGGCCTCTGGTCACGGGGGTGGTGAGACACTGGAGCAGGTTGCCCAGAGAAGCTGTGGATGCCCCATCCCTGCAAGAGCTCAAGGTCAGGTGGGACGGGGCTCTGAGCAACCTGATCTAGTGAAAGATCGCAACTAGGTGATCTTTAGAGGTCCCTTCCAACCCTAACCGACCTATGATATTGCTTGAGGTTTGTTAGCAAAGAATCCTTCCGTTTGTGTAACCATTGCTGACAAGAGGATCTCCCGGTAGGGCCATTTTCAAACACCATCCTCGGCACAAATCTGAGCTGAAGGCAAACACTTAAACTCCTCTTTTTTTATCATTTTGTGAGGAAGTAGTAGCGCACAAGTTGTGCCTTTGCAAGAATCTTGCATGCCAGAAATAACAGATCTGGAGGAAATCAGTAACCTTAACACACTTCTAGGCAAAGAAGCTGCAATGGGAAAGCCTTCTGCTACAGAAGTTGAAAGAAGAATAAATATGGACAGACTAAGAATATTATAAGCATTGACTGAAATCAAAAAAGCTGTAAAACTACAAAAAGCATTGCTCATTATGGCCGACCAGAATTTTTCCAATGGAAGCATTTTTAAAATAAGCAAGGGAAAAAAAGAAACAACTATCATATCCAAGTCTCCAGACACTGTCAACTGACTAAAGAACACCATCTCGCTCATTTTACCTTTGCCGGAAGTTTTCCTTCAGTTACAACCAAAGTATCTCCGCTGCAAACATTAAGTTCCTTCAGAGTGGCATTCTGTAGGAAAAGAAAGCACAGTACGCTTGTAAGTCTACATGTTCTTGTGCTTTGTTTCCTAAAGTATACGTTGGTGGTTTTTCAGCCCTGCATGCCAAAGCTCCGAGGTGTTTTGGTTTTCCACCAAAGAGCACAGAAATACCCATTTAACATCCACTGCTTGGAGACAGCTTTGCAGCTGCACACAAAAAAGGGTTGCACCTACAGGAGTCTGCTCTGCAGGAGTCCTTCCAGAGCATCCCCTTGAGCTGTGGATTTCCTTTGCACCTCTGCAGCTGTCCAACTGACACCTCATGCTTCTTTGTAGATGTATCTTTAATGCATGGTAAGCCTAGACTTTAGAACAAGCTATGTGGATATGGCTTAATCCTAGTCTCTGAACACAAGAGGCAGGTGCGCAAGATTTACATTTTAACCATAGGTATTCCAACACTATCTTCATAAAGCCCTGTGAAAATAAAACAGTGTGTGTACTAACGTAGCCCACACAACCCCCCCCATGCATTTGCTCTAATGCAGTTCTCGTCAGGGAAAGTCTCCACAGAAAAATGGAGTAAATAAACTACTGCATGATTCAAGTCAAAAATAGGATGCTCTTACTTCCTGACTTAATGCTTCCCCTGCTTCATAGCACCAGTCAATCCTTCTTAAATGCCAGTTGTCACCTACCAAAAAACCAAAAACATACGTATGCAAAACTAGTTAGCCAACAATGTTGTTTCAAAAAAACATTACAAAACTCTTAATAAGCGTTAAGGGGTTCTTTTGCTTGTTTTTTAAACAACGCTCTGACAAACTGAATGAAGTACCACCTTCATGTGCTTCCCCAGACCCCGGAAACACTTTGTTGTTTGCAAATGGTCTTCTCTTATTTGCATAAGTGTCTCCTTCTCACCTACCTAATTGATTTCCCTGGTTTAAGAGGAAAGCGAAGGAATTCCCATGTCAATTTACTATTTGAATCAATGACAGGCTCATTAAAGTGAAAACTATACTATAAGGAAAAATCTAACTTCCCCTCCCCAACTGTCTACCAGGAGACTTCATGCTGCAGGGAGAAAAAAAAAAAAAAAAAAGAGATGGTGTAGTCCAGAAACTACAATACTTTAGACTTATCACCTATATATAAAGAGCACCAACTACAGAAGGAACAAATACAATTGAACTTTTTAATTTGACCAAAAAAACTGATGAAAATCCACTTTATTCTTTGCAAGGTGCAAAATTTGACTGTCATAACTAAAAAAACTCAGGCCCAGAAGGAATCTCATCAGTAAATTCCATGGAGGGAAAAAAACCCAAACCCCAAGCAACAACAAAAAAACCCAAACCAAACTTGCAATTTTTTTAAACAGCAAGAACATCAAAATCCACTGAAGTCTGACATTTTTTTGAATGAGAGCAGTCAGATCACGAATCTCTACACAAGGTCAAATTCAATTGTTCAAAAATGGTAATATAAAATAAAGCAATAAAAAGAGAACCATTGTTTCTTGGCAGTAAACCTACACTATAGGGAAATGAAAAAGGTTAAGTTTATTTCAAGACACTATTAACTACTTCAACTCATACGTACATGTACACAAGGGCACACTATTTAATTTTCATTTGGGCTACTCAATGTATATTCTGACAATAATGTCTTTCAGGTGCACTTTTATGGGTTTTGGAGCATGGCTGAATTTGCAGCCATCACTCCACTGTAACACACATTCAATATTCAATGAATGTTTAGAACGAAAGCTGGAAAACAATGCCACTCCAAGTGTCTTCTCCTCCTTCCCCCCCATCAGCATCAACAAAAAGAGATGTTCAGCCAGGAAATTCATGTGTCACACTAGTGCTGCCTATATCTCTCCCTTAATCCTCATGTAAAAGCTTAATAACAAGTAACTGCTACCACTCAGATTCCCAAATAATGGCCAAACTGTGATCTCATTTTGAATAACTTGTTTTTGCAAAGTGACCAAAACCTATTTTTTATAGTTAATCTCATGCAGTGGTTCCCACTATGACAGCAAATCTTATCAAAACAGCCAAACACCTCCACCTGCACATGCACCCAAGCAAATAGTCTAGGAATTGTGGATTTTCCCATACTTTGATTAAATAGAAAGCTTGAAACTGATTTTCAAGAGGAACTGCACAGCCAGTTTTTATCAGAGTAAGACTGCAAGTTTATAGTTCTTTCCCCTCCTCACACTACAGTGACACATAGACCATTGTAACAAACTTACAACTTCTAAGTTTTAGGGTAGAAAGAGCTGTCTTAGAAATCTGGAAATCCTTTAAAAAAAAAAATCATTAAATAACAATACAACTAACCTGATAATCCAGATTTTTCCAGCATTAAATTTAGACACTGAAAAAAGAAACATATGGTGAGACTTGTCTCAAAGCATAGGTTGGGAAATACAAAGTTTTAAGCAAATCTACACTAGAATTTGCCAGCATAAAAACTGAGTGACTGATTCCTGGTCAACTCCTAAACCCAATATAATTACATAGACATGGTGTATTTGAGCTATGTATTAATCTCTTCAAGTATGAGATTGTTTTCAGGCAAGAAATTTACTATGTCAGGTGAGTCAGCTTTTACAAACTTAACAAAAAAAAAACCAAACTCTGCTGTCAGTTTGCTGCTTTACTTGAACAAGTTCTGTTCCAGAGTTTGAAGATGCACCTTTTAGAAATCAAACCTGCAAACTCAACGCTTCCCAGTCACTACTCGTAGATGTTGGCACTCTGAGCCAGAAGTCTGGATTGGCAGTACTGAGAACTGCTTCCTTCGATCTGCACACAGTTCTTCCTGACTCCTCTCACTCCAATTCTGTGCGTTCAGAGTTTGATGAACTACAAGAAATTGTGGCAGACTCTGCCATAATTGCATATCATTCTGAGGACTGCTGTGTATAAAAGGAGTGGCTAGCCATGCATGAAGCAGCCAGGCTATGCTTATTCTTGGAAAAAAGCACGGATGTCTCTTTACTAATTGGTGAAAGATTAAGACATTCTTCCCCGCTGGCCTTTTGAAGTTGAAACACTTCCTTTGCCTCGATGTCTCCTGGTGACCCGAAGTGATGCATGGTTATAAGGCAAAGTTCTCCAGGAGCAACAGACCTGACCTAGGCATGACAAAAGCTTTTAAAAGCAGCTAGACTTACCTCTTTGACAGAGGCAGTCTCCTCCACAACTATCTCCATCTCAGGGCTTGTGTTTTGGTCACTCCCAACAATAAAATATAAGAAGAGCTAAAAAAGCAAGTATAAGCTATCAGAATACATATTTAAGTATGGAAATACTGTGAAATAACACCCCCTAATGCACACACATATACAAGCTATTGCAAGCCTGCCATCAGTCAAATAGCACTGAAACTACTTTGGGCTAAAGTAAACAATCTAAGCAGGACAGAGGAGCATATGCAATTAAGTTACGGCCATCAGTAGAGCTTCTTTAACCATCTGTACATGTCTGCTACAAATGAGAGATAAAACCTGCTAGCACTCTGATCTTTAGAAATATATAAATATGCAAGAGAAAAAATAGTTGTAACTCGTAGATATCAAGAGCAATATCCCCCTTTTCTTACTTTATGCTCCTTACAAAAGTACACGCACATCAGAGCACAGAAGCTGGACAACCTCAGACAAATGATAAACGATTTACCATTAATCATATGAGCTATATTAACTGGTCATATATATGCTCTTGGCCTTCTGCAACTGAGATAAATGGTGTGAACCTTCATGCTGATATGTATAATTCTTAGTGTCACTGAGCATTTTTTCCATGCCGTTTACAACCATTACAAGAGTAAAAAGAGGACTACATGAAATATTGGGAAATGTAAACAAACTATCAAAGGAGCATGAGACTCTTTTCAGTCACAGCACTACTATACCTGAGTGGAAGTTGGAGCTTTCCCATGACACAGCCCTAGCAAGCTTCCCATTTTCAGTTCCGCTTCCTTGACAGTATAATCCTCAGGCACTTCAGGAAGGACAAAACCAATGATGTTATGATGAGAACATCATAAGCTGCTGCTTCCTGAAAATATCTGTTCTATTATGCTGCTCCTTAGAGTAAGATAAAAATGTTCAGTGACATTTAGAGAACTCCACTTCCACAGTGTTTACATCAGATCTGTAAACCTCCTATGATGACAGCAAAGCAACATTCGTATAATGGTTTCTCCCCACCACCCCTTGTATATGGGGCAACAGAAGAATTGAGGTTGGAAGAGATCTCTGTAGGTTGTCTGGTCCAAATCCCTGCTCAAAGCAGAACCAGCTCTGAAGTCAGATCAGTTCACTCTGGGCTTTTTCCAGTCAGGCTCTGAATACCTCCAGGGATGGATATCTCCCAGCCTCCCAGGGCTGCCTGTCTATTGTTTGACCACTCCCAATGTGAATACTGCAAGTCCCCCACCCCCATACCAGCTGGAATTTTCCTTGCTGAAACTTGTGTCTGCTGTCTCTGATCCTTTCCGTGTGCTCCTCTGAGAAGAATCTGGCTCTGCCTTCTCTATAGGTCCATGTTAAGGAGTTAAAGATGGCAATTACTCCTCCTTCCCCCAAGCCTGTTCCTCTTCAGCCTGGAAGAACCCAGCTTCCCTCCTCTTTCCTATGTTCCAGCTCCCAAACCATTGTGGGTGCTCTCCTCTGGACTGGTTCTGGGTTGTAAGGGCTTCTTTCTCATGCTGGGGAGCCCCCCAAATGGACACAATACTCCAGGTGTTGTCTGACAAGCACTGAATGGAGAGGAAGGAATCTCTCCTTGGCTTCCTGGCCATGTTTTACTAATGCAATATATTAGCAAAATAGCAAAGATACAGAAAACACTTCCCAGCAAGCAGAATGCTGATCCACTCTGTTTCTCACCACTGCCCCAATAACGGCAAAAGCAAAGCTGTGGGTCCTTTTCTGCTGAACACTGCCCATCAGGAGCACAGTTATATAGTGACAGGTGGTAGTGCATGCTCGTGTAAACCGAAGAGCAGGCTATGGCATGAACATGTTCCTCCACTCTTATGGAAGCAGAAATCCAGATGTTATTCAGTGGGGTTAATACACCACAGACACAAGCTGCCTTCTCATAGTAAACAGGAACCTAACAGTGCTTCCTTCATCACCACAGGACTCAAGTTTGCTGCTCAAGCTGTTCTGAAATCCAACCTTACACATCAAACTTTAACAAATATATTTAGTCCATTTTGTTTCAGGAAATATAAGTTAGAAACACATGGAACAAGGACTCTGCTTCCTGGAACATCTAGAAATTTGCTCTGTAAATGTATTAAATATGATTCAAAACAGATAATGTAGAGATTTTTCAATTTATAAAATAAATATGGGAAAGAGAATTTTCTGTTAATTCCCACAGTCCTGAAGCATACGGCCAGTGGTCGATAAACAACAGCAGGTATGCTAATCAGTTTTACTCATTAGGGATGCAAGTAACAAAACCAAGCTGAACACTTAAGTTTAAGTTTTACCTTTGTATTGGTACTGCTAGTAAACAGTAAAACTGGAAAAAAAACCCCACACAACTGCTTCAGTTAAGTCTGGAAATCAGTGGAGTTATGTGTGTGTACTTCTCCCAGGAGAGGACAAAGGGAAGCTTAAAGTCTCCCAATTGAACTTGTTACAGAATGATGATTAAATAAATTTACCTGGAGACAAAAGTTTCCCATTTCCACTAACAGGTCTAAGACAGCTGTCATTTGCTGTAACAAAAAGGGCAGGAAAGAGAGATGGATATATTAAGTCAAATAAGAAGAAATTTGGCTCAGAAGTTTAGACAGAGAACATATTTAAGATTAATGACAACAAGTTTATCTTAGAGGCCTCCCTCTGGAGGTATTACATCAAAAGTACAACTGGAGAGAGATTCCTAGAGACTTCATGAACAGTCTTGGTTTCTATCCTTTCAGTGATAGATTACTTTCTTTTTGAAGACAGCTGTTAGCCACAATCAGTAATACTACAAAACCAAGTGCTTCCAAAGGTAAAGGAATCAACAAAAACTTCAAAGAAAGAAAACTGGAGTGTCTTAAAGAAAGAAATAAGGTTAAAAAAAAAATTATTCTTCAATTCTGAGTGTAATACTTTAGTAAAGCAACATGATTATTCCTACTAAAACAGCTTCTGAAAAGTAAGAGCTTCATAAAATGTATTTTAATCAAGACTTACACTGATTCATTTTTAAGCTAGGAAAAATAGTAATTTTCTTCAGAATTCGATGAATTTTAAGTCCTTTGCACTCTCCTCCTTTCCCAAAAAACTCCTAACAGCAATGGATTTGCTGTTTTGAACAGACTGATGCAAAAAGCCGGATGCCAGCCAGTAAATTCTAACATTATCAGATCTAAAAGTAAAGCAGCTGAACACTTACCTAGCTCCTCCTCTAGCTGAAACTCCCGTATTGCTTTCATTTTGATATCAGACATCACCTAAAAGAAAGCAATATTAACACCTCTAACACAGGATGCCAGTAACACACCTGCTGTTCAAATGCCAGTCCACAAAAGACAGCCTTCACTTGAAATGCATCCTAGTTATGTTCTTATTCCTGTTAACACTATATACAGCCGAGAATACATTTAACATTATCTTACCAAATATATATAATAAATAAATGTACTGGTATCATAACACATTTGTGGAAATTTTCCTTAAAAACAGTATTCCAAAGAAAAGAAAGTGGTATTTAATATTTGGTTTTACCAGAAGACTAATATTTTACAAACAGTAATTTTGTGAGCAAAACTAAGTAGTACTTCTTATTTTCTGTAACAAGAAATAACTTAAAAAGGCAGAAAAGGTACCAGAAAAGCCCACCCCTTGGGGAAAACCAGCATTTTTTCCTATCCTATGTTGAAAGCAAGAAATAATACTTTCCTCCTCTTTTAGGTTTTGTTTACTGACATAGCCTCAACAAACATACATTTACAGGACAGTCCAAAGAGAAAATTGTTTCACACTAAAACACACTAATGTAGACTACACTGGTTTAAGCTACCCATGCTACAGTCTTATTACACAGCAGTCTAAGTATCCCAGTAACAGTAACTCTGAGTTGCACACTATTTTCATCACAGAAAAACTTCAGTCTCGAGGCTAAGTCCACTAAATTGGCCCAAGTGCACTGGCCAAGCTTTTCAGGGAAGCAGCCTGTCTTACATCCGTGAACAATCAGACTCCTTACTGTTTCAATAGTGGCAGTAATTTTAACATGTTTCTCTTCATCTTGTGTTCTGCAGAAGTTTTTAACTTGGAGCCAGCTGATGTCATATGTAAAAGCAGTCAAATTGCCACTTGACATATTCACGAAGCTGTAAAAATGAGCAGTGCAAAGATGGTCAAAGACAGGAAAACTACACATTGTCTGGGCTAGATTGCTAAATACCAAAGCTCTCAAAGTGATAATGCCTAGGTCATTAAGAGTGATAGCATGTTACAGAGTAAGAGTCAGAGGCCTCAGGCAGCATCCAGGAACCTCTGGGCTGGTTACCGAGTAAACCAGTAAAAACTATGTTTTGGTAACTGGCTTTCAATGGGACTTGAGCTTCTGAAGGTACTTCAGAGTCTAAAGTCATTTTCTGAGGCTGGATTTAAGGCTTCTGG
Source organism: Haliaeetus leucocephalus (assembly GCF_000737465.1). Taxonomy (NCBI): domain Eukaryota; kingdom Metazoa; phylum Chordata; class Aves; order Accipitriformes; family Accipitridae; genus Haliaeetus; species Haliaeetus leucocephalus. Next base: position 1,851,906 of record NW_010973023.1, on the reverse strand, counting down.
AAAAAATACAGTAAAAGCATACCTAGTTATAAGTAAAAATTTGAGATTTTCTCTCTCTTTCTGCTACCGTATATAAACACAGAAACAGTCCTTGCTGTAGAACCCTCTCACTGCTTGATTTAATCTCAATTTTTCCTTACTGTTTTAACTAGGAAGTCATAATTTAGGTAACGAGCACATAGACGTCTCTGAAAACGGGAACCTAACCTCAGGGCTATACAGTGGGAAACAAAATGAGACCAGAAATTTGCCCCTAGCAACTTCAGATTCAACTGGCAGATTGAGCAGAGCTGCATACTCTTCTGATATTGCTCTGTTCTCTCATCCCACCAAGTCCCTCACTGAACCACACAGCTCAAGCCTCAGAAATTCAGGTTATGCCAAAGATGTGCCAGCACACTGGGCACAAGTTGTTCTCCCTAAGTTCTTCCCCTTTACAAGTGTAAGTCAAAGGATGTGACTACACGTGCACTTCAAGAGCAAAGAAATATCTAATAGTTGATAAGCATCTGATCTCCAAAACTTAAGATTACATTATCTTGAATTAAAAAGCTCAAAGTGACAAGTAGTTAAAAGAATATATACAGCTAGCATAATTTTAACTGAGCTGATTTTGCCAAAATTGCTTTTTTGTTTAATTAGACTTGTAATCAAAATGGTTACCTCTGGTCATGGCTGTCTAAGATTAGTACTGAGCATCCATCCATCAGGCCAACACCTTTCACTGTTTCCTTCATATCTTCTTCAAGAAAGACTTCCCAGTTCTTGGCTTCTTTATCTGCTCCTGAGCCGTTCTTTAGAATGATTCCTCCTGATGGTGCTAAGGCTCTGCGCAGATCACCCAGTTTTGCGCTGCATGAAAAGACGTGCTGCGATTCTGTGAAATGCTGACCCTTCCCTCCTTCATTATACTCTGCTAAACGAAGAACGTTTATGACCACAGGTTCATGATCAGCACCTGTCATGACCTTTGTTCCACCAACCTGAAGTGAGGAATGCAAGATTTATGCAGTGGTGATCAATAAAATACAGAAAAGACTAGACAGCAATAAATGACAACAATAAAATTACTGAGTCAAAAAGATGGACCCTCTCTCCTCATTAGAAATAAACCACCTTTGACCAAACGCCTACTGAACAAACAACTAGACTAACTCAAGGGTGCTGGGAAAAGAAAACATAATGCTAAGGTCTGTTCCAAGTCTGCATGTATAGTAAATATATCGGTAACAGCAGCAGGGAAACCAGTGGACACTTGGTCTCCATCAGATTAACAGCAGAATTTAGCCCCTCAGGATATTAAAGAACTACCCAAAAGTGTGACTGAAGCAGATCAAAAGAGATTTTAAAATCTGGCCTTTCTGATATTCAACCTAGGCAAAGAATATAGTTCCTTGCTGAAGACAATTTAATCACACAGAAACCTGGAGTAGCGAAGACCATAAGTACAACCAAGACAAGAGTGACTCCGTTACTAGATGTTTTCTTCTGGTTTGGTTTAGGTTTTTGGGTTTTTTTTTGATAAATCAGAAAGAAAATGTATACTTTTACGACAAATCTCTTTTAAAAGTAAAATTTTATTCCATTACAGAGATGGAATAAATGCTGTGTTACATAACCGCTGAGGCAAGTATTTGAAAGTTAAGCAGAAGCCTTAATATTAAGAAGGAAGATGCAACACTAGAAAAGGAGCACAGTATTTCAGGGAGACCATACACAGAAGTAGTCATTGACAGGTCTAATTTTATATATATGGAATGATTCACCACAGGGCATAAGTTTTTGTTATTGCATTGCTATCAACTGATCTCCTTCCAAGAGGCACCAGATGTTTTTAGAATACACTCCAATGTAACTGGCAGTGGATATCTACAGGCACCATCAATCTGACCATATCGCATTCTGTATACTATAATTCTGTTTATAATTTTATCAAGCAGCACAACATACATCCCTCAAGGTCTACGGACAAGCTGTAAAATCATAGTATCCTAGATGAGGCTGAAGAGGTGTCCCCAAAGCTAATGCTGGTATGTCAGTAGCACATCTGCAGAACTGCTCAACATTTCCAAAACTTCTGAAGGGGTAAGATGCAATCTCCAGACACTGACAAGGAGAGAGGGTATTTGGTTCTTTTACCTCTTTTCCATTCCACACAAAGATGTCTGCTCCATCAGCCAGCCCAATGCAATCCAGAGTCAGCTCATCTCCTAAAAAGGAGCAAATCATCAAGTTCTTGCCCCTCCCAAAAGTTGGGTCAGCTGGTAAACTGAAATATGCTGGCACATTCTACTCTGGCTCAAGCATATCATTACAAAAGCTGCTGCGTGTTCAGCATTTACAGGGGGTAAGTTAGGGTTCACTCATGTAGCAAGAGCAACACAAGTGGGTACACATCCCTACAGCACTCTCACTGAGTAAAGAGGGCTGCAGCACAAAGGTTTCAATTCAATTTCCCTTGCAAACTGAGGCCCAAGTTAGCAGTTGGCAAAGCTGCTTGGTCAGGATTATCTACATAAAGTTTAAGAGCAAATCAATAGATCTAAAATAAAAAGGTTGGATTTAATAAACAAGTCACATACTGTACATTCCAAGCCCATTCTTTGAAATACTAATGCCCATGCTGCAGTTTCTTTTACCTTCCTACCATAAGTCAGATTCAGATTTTTTTAAGTCACTGTCATTTAAAGAACTGTACTAGTGTCTGGAGGAATATTTACAGCAGCTACGAGTGCCTCTGTATTTTGACATCAACATCATGGAAAGTTGGGTTATGTTCTGGTAGAACCCTAACTTTCTGAAACAGACCACAAAGGCTATAAAATTTTTAAATGGCTGAAAAGGCTTTTGAAGACTAACACCTATAATTGCATAACAATGCAAAGCTGGAGACAGAACTCATGATTTTAAAATACTAATGTACTCTTAATTAATGTACTCTCTATGTAAGCATTTTCCTTTACAAAAATTCCTACTTCAGCTTAGGTCTAATCTACATTTTTCTTTGATGTCACCCTGGTTCCTCTCTTCTACCCTCTCCTCTACCTACTAGGTAAATACTATGAAAGCAAACATCCATAAGCAATCAAGGTCAAAATACAGACTGATGTATTTTTGTCAGCAAATACGTTTAACTTGCATAAGATCTGCAGTCTTACTGCACTTCACAACAAAGATTACATATAAAGGTATCAAAACTCTTCATATTTCACTCATAAAAGTGTCCTAAATAACTTGGCAGTGGACTTGCATGTAAGTTTGAGCTTGAAGAGTGTTCAGTAATACACATCTCCAAGATGTTTTATATATGAAATCCTCGATGTCTGCTGTAAATACAACATATAAGTAACATGGAAGCCTTGTATGTAATAGTCTTACCATCAAGTGTCTGGTAAAGATGCAGTCCTGCTGGTAAAGGCTTGGCAATACTGAGAATCATGTCCCCTTCCCAAGATTCCAACATCTAATCAGGAAGAATTAAAAAAATAATAAGTAGTTAGATATAGATGATAGACAGATAGATATAGATGATAGACAGAGAGCGGGCGTGAGCAACAGCAAGACAGCCGGAGCGGGAGAGCGAGGGGGCACTAGAGCGAGAGGTGGCCAGAGTGGGGGGAGATGGCAAGAGAGAGAGATGGCGCGGGGGGGGGGGGCGAGAGAGAGAGAGGGCACACGAGAGAGGTAGAGCGAGGTAGAGCTACAGAGGTACAGGAAAAGCAGTGTTTCCTGACATTGAGTTAGCTTTGATTTAGATATCTATGAAAAAGCATTTTATAAATTGTCATATTCCTTTAACAAAGTAGAGAATAAATGCAAAGATAACACTTTCAAGAGTTAAGATAAATATTTCTTTTAACTAATTTTCTTTTTTCTTAAACTACTCTGATTATTTCCTTTTAAGGCCAGCTAGCTCCTAGAAAATACAAAGACAAATCTGTCACAAACTGAAATGTTAAGAGTAAGTCTGGAGTTCTGCAAAGTGTCAATCCATGTCCATGTACATGGTGCCCAAATATAAATTATTAGCTTCTGAGAGCTTTAAAGTCTATATAGTTTAAGTTCCGTCAATTTCATGGTTTCTTCAACACTTCGAGAACAGACCTCAAACTAATGTTTCCTCCTGTAAACACATGTAGTTTTTAGCCCCCTAAAGCTATATTTACTTTGAAAATTTCTAACTGAGATAAAAATCGCGGCATAAATACATTTGTAAACGTTATTGTGGCTCAAGTAATAATGAAGTGTTTGAGTTCATTTAACATAGGAAATACCTGGAATACTGATTGTCGAAGGTCTCCTAGCGTTTTTCTTCTATCAATAGTCAAATCCGCAACACCCTCTTTCCAAGTAAGTGAAGGATGCAAAGCCCCATTGTGAAATTTATAACATGAGCTCAAATGGAGATGTAAATCAATGCCATTGTTTGCTGAATCCCATTCCGCTCTTTGAAAGAATAACACAATAATAAACCAGTGAATTTAACACCCCAAAAATGGCTAGCTTATCGCAGAGATGCTTCTGTGCAGTTGTCCTGGAACTGATACCCTCATGGCTAAATTCACCGTCACATTCCCCCCTCCATCAAGGGGTATGCAAAGAGGTGCTCAAAGATGACAGTGATTTACATGTTGTACAATACAGAGCTAGTGTAGACATCCTCCACATATGCACTGTAACAGTACGTTCTGTGTGTTTCTACACCTTGCTTCTACCTTTCTAAACAGAATGACAAACTTCATTTTTAGGGATATGGAGACTGTAGTTTTTTTCAGGCTGTGTTCCAGATCAGTACTCTGTTGAAACGCAGACAGAAAAACTGCATGGAAACTGAGTGAGGACAGACACAGCCATGCCTTCCTCCTTTATACCTTTATGCAGTTCTATTAGCTAAACAGAGCAGCAAATATGCCATTTAAAAAATAAAGGAGTGAAATTTGCATAGAGGAGATATATCACACAGGACTTGTGTCTCATGCATGTGTCTGTATTTTGATAGCTTTACTGTGATTCAAGCGTATCATCAGTTCTGTGTGTTCCTCAACAGAAGGAGGAGTTTCAACCAACCTGAATACCACTATCGCTTTCCTCTACGATTCTGGCAAAGGATACCATTTATTTGTTGTTTCACAGTAAAGCAAGTCATTCCCCTTCTCCCAAAGGAGAACTCCCTCTATAAACGTAATTATGATAACATATTCCATCCTCCTTCCAGAATTGCCCTGATTTTCACAAAAAAAGGTACAACTTTAAACTGTAAGTAAGTTTCCCATGAAATTCTGTAGAACACCTAGTTACACCACTAACAGGGAGGCAGGGAACCAGTAGAAGGCAGAATCTGGACATACAAGTTGTACTCCTCAATTAAATCTCTATGACATTGAGTCATTTTAGTATCTGCCGCTACTCAATGAGTTTCTTTCATTTTAAATCACTTTGGAGATCTGCAGATAAAGAATGCTGTTTAAGAGATTGGTACAGTTACATTAATATACCTCTTTTTTTGCAGCTCAGTATTAGCAGCATTCATTTCATTCAGAAGGCGTTCAGGAATGTGGTACCTTGGATTTCCTCGCGCTGCAACAAACAATATAGGCTAGTTTGGCCTCAGCTGCTTAAAATGTGTTTTGGCAAACAATAAAAGTGATCAAGATGAGACATTACAGTAGAGTAATCATTGAAAATTCAGAGCAATAATGTTGTATCCTTTCGTAACAGAGAAAATTAAACCACAAGATGATACAAAGAACAAACAAGTGCTTTTACTTCTTCCCATCAATCTTTCCCTCAGGGAAAATGATACACGAATGCCATTAGCAACAATGTGTATTTGTTTCAGTAGATGTTCTGCTGGTATTTGTGAAGGGTACTAGAAAAACGTTAGTGTCAGCTACAGCCAGTTAACTGGTCACCACCTCCTTGGAGGTAACCTCTGTGTATCTTGGTTACCCCCCCCCCCTTTTTTTTTTTTTTTTTTTTTTTCTCCAAATGAGCACTAGAAAGAAAACTGTATCTTCAACTTTTGGAAAGGACAGAAAAGCCCTTTGCCCTCCAGAAAACAAACTGCCAATGAATGAAGCCCCCAGAATATCACAATGAGCTTTGTGTACCTTCAGGCGGTCTTTTTAACTGAGATTTTCGATAAAACAGCATGTAGGCGCTCTCTTTACCCTGAAATTGTTTCTCAATATCCATCTCCTTGATTGGCTGGACCTTTGAATCATTCAGATCAAACCAATGGCGACCAGAACTGTCCCTTAGCCTTGTAGGCTTTTTTCCTGAATGCCACTGGACATCATTCTTCTGAGGAAGGCTTTGGAGACCTTGTCCTTGAGAATCTGACTTAAACAGGAGCTTGTGTTTTTCCTTCAGACCAACCTTATTTTCATCAGGACTGAACTGAAATATGTGAGGATGATTCTGCAAATACTAAAAGGAAAGCAAGGACAAGATGAAGAAGATACTCAGTTTTAAATACAGCAACCTGCATTAGCTACTTCACCTGATTCCTTCTCAAATTGATACACAAACCCCACCCCTTCAAACTCGGTTTTATGATACTTCCTCACATACTTCCTCAGTTTAGACAGAAAACGTAATTCCCCTGCCACCACTTATCTGTCTGATTTTTTTATATGCTGTTGCTCGCTTCATTTCTTATATAACTTCAAACTACCAGGCAAGAAATTGCAAAAGAATTGTTTTCAACCTACATGCATCACTAAGAATTAAATCAGATTAACTTCTGAATTTCAAGGATTGCTTGAGACACTGGAGTCCTTTAAAACACTTCTCACGAGTGCATACTCTCTGTTCCGGGAAAGGTAGCATAAGGAGCGATATTCTATGCCAATCAAAAAGCTTCTGCTTTATCAGACACACAGTACCATCCCAACTTGTGTAGCCCTTTTACATCCACACCCTAGCATCTGCGGCATTGCTCCCTTCTGTATTTACCAGACAGGGATCTTGAGCTCAATTCTGGTCTGCTGAGCTGTACCTTACCCAAATTAATGCTGCTCATTGTGGCAGCTCAAGAACTTAAAACCTACTCGTTCCGTTTCGCCCAGCTTATCCACTCTGTTGTCTACTTTCATTTTAGCGGTATGCAGATACTTCAAACAAGATTAGTGTCCAAATTACACAAAACAAAATCACGGTTCTTGAGAGATGGCGAGGGACGGGTTGGACACCAACCACCCTCCAATCCCCCCGCCAAACTACACAAACCACCCAACCCCCCCTCAAAAAAAAAAACCCAAAACCCAAACAAACAAAAACAACCCCCCAAAAATCTGAATTTCAGTTTCAACCATAATCAGAAACTCATTTGATACTTCAAAAAGTGTAAAACAATTTACAGTTATTTCAATAACGCAAGTATTGCACTGATCAATGTGCTTTTGGTATAGATCCAGCACTTGTGAAAAGTCAGCTTTAGTAATATTCACAATAGCACTCAAAGTTTGAAATCGTTAATACTGGGTTGCTCACAACTTGTTTCTATCACTTCCCTGTCAAAGTCAGAAAAGCATCTACCTCCAGGGAAGACTCACATTCAGATTTCACAACTACTTTTAAGTAATTATTGTGAAAACTCCATTGCTGGTTCTAGTCAAAAAACAGTCAAACATCAATTTTCCACATATCTATAACACAAACGCTCAAGTATTTCCTTAAAGCATTAGAAAATACAGTAAACTACTTGACAAGATTTTACTGGAAGTGTTAACTTTATGGATATGCCCTTATCAACCAAAAAGTGGCATACATTTTCAAAACCTCATTTCTGTTATGACTGTGAAGAGGTACTGTATTTCTTCTTTAATTCTCATCAGTGTTTCTGTGTTCAAGTGGTAGTGGTGTTGTTGCAGCTTCATCCACAGACACAAGTGAAACAAGGTTCAGTAGGTAAGGTTAATTCTTTTATAGGCCAACCATATAGATAGAAAAAAAAAGCTACAAGCTTTCAGGCAGACAATCCCTCTAGAATCTTGTCCATGTTCTCCAGTCTACTAATTTATCTTACAAACCTCTCTTACACGTGCTCTATCTTGCTAGTCCAAGGGCCAGTATTTTCAATTACCATCCTACTGACTATTCAATAGGAATATAAATGTAAAGTTATCTTAACAGTAAAAAACAAACTAACATACATGCATATTACCTTTCGTAATGCTCCATACTGTTTTCGGTATTTCTTATTCCAGGACATCCCTTTTTTCTCCAATAATTTCTGCCCTAATTGATCCACGGGAATTTGTTTAGATTCTTCCTACAAAGAAATACAAAACCAAGGATAATGAAGGCTACAAAAGTCAAGGGATCAACACAAAGAAGCCAATTCTGAAGTGCTTAAATCACTCCTGTTTGTTAATAAAACAGTGTAAAATTCACCTTTTGCAACAGCTTAGGTAAGCAACTTCAGAAATACTCCAAAAAGGGCCATTTTCTGTATGAAGAGCCACTATTAGTATTAGTCAGGTTATGTGCTTCACAATAAGTTCAGAAGAGTTCTGTACAACTAAACCTGCCCACTCTTGCATACACTAACTCCTTCTTCTATGTTCCCAAACATCAATATCAAAGCAATAAACTCATTACATACCATACCTCTGATAAAATCCCTTTCAACACCGCCAATGGATTTTCTACTTCTTTGGCATTTTCATTATCTCTTAAAGCCATATCTTCAATCAGCCTATCTTCTTCTTCCTGTATAAGAAAAATACAAGACTCACAACTACTGTTGCTTCACACACAACTAGCGGTTTTCGATTATCATCTGTACTAACATTAGCATGCACAATTTAGAAGTGTGAAGGAAGTTCTGATAAGCTACCTCTGCCACCCGCTACTGACTGTATATTGTCATACAGAATATCCACTATCATTTTTTTTTAACAGAAAAAGCATTTGCATTATTTACAGCCAGCCAGCGTCATCCACTAAAATAACTGTGCTAGTCTTGAGCAAAGATATTAATTAATTTGGGACAGAAAAAGTGAGCCCAGTAAAGTGAGATAGTTCAGCAGATTGGAAAGCTAAAATTTGCAATAAAATTTTGATAGAGAACACATACTGTGGAAAACTAGCCTTCTCAATGAGGTAAGAGACCAAATGCCTCGCTAAAATATTCATTAGTTTGGATATACGTTTCATCCACTAGCTCTTAATATCTTTCTGAAAAATGAGACATATCAAGCAAGGAAGAAAAACCTTTAGGACTTACTTGTAATTGCCAGTTTCCCAATTCATCCACATCTCTGATATAAACATGATAGTGTCCTCCATAGCAGCCACCTTTATGTATAATAACAGAGAAGAGCTCATACATGTACTCTGAATCATCCATTTCAGTCTTTAAAAAGAAAAACAATAATAGTAACAATAATATATATCAGTAAGTCTTTCATACAAGGACAGTTTTACACCATCAGCATAGCTTCAGATATTTCTCACTGTGCATTTGCACATGCAGAGACTGAAATGGCTTTTCAGCGCTGGGGAACACAAGTACAGACTGACACAAACCATGGACCAAGGCACAGGCTTAATTAAGCAACTTTTTAAGCATGATTCTGAACAATATTAGAAATTCAAAATTTAAAATAATGACATACTGATGAAAATAATAGAACAGCTCAACCTGCTTGTTCATAACCAGGCTTAATTTGCTTAAAAGACTAGAGAAAAAACAAGCAACACATTTATATACACAAACCAAATGAAGGGGGAAAAAAAAAAAAAAAGACTTCCTCAAATGCAAACACTGAAAAATTTCCAAGCTTGCACTGCAACATTTCGATCAGAAAAATTTCTTTTTCAAGAACAGTGCCTCTATTAAGTATATTCTTTACATATTTTAAGGATCAAAAATTGGCATCAAGCACTGGTATAGCTCAGTTTATAATCAAAATACATATATATAAATGCAAAGACAGATTCCTAAGAAAAATGAAATAACTACAGGCACATGAAACATATATAGCAAAATTTATACATGACATTATCAGATAATGACAATACAAAAATGAATTTCAATATCCAGGTCATAATCTTCCTTTCAAACAAATATCAGATTAAGTTTTAGGTCATTATTATACCCTTTCCCCCTGTATAGCTACAAGGTATTTCCCACTCAGTTAGAAAGTGGTCTTTCAGAAACAAATTGGAATTCCAAAAAGTTGGAATCGGGCACAGAGGAGAACCCTACAAAGTTTCTTGAACACCTTGCCCTGACAAAATGCAAAATAAAAGAGAACTTGGCCTTGAGATATAGGTTCTCTGCTGAGTATATAGAAACTTTAACAAATGTAACAGTACAAACCTGCTCACAAAAAGGCCTCAGATTTATCTGGATAGGGAATGTATAGCAGCTCGTTTCCTTGTATCGTTCACACTTCTCAAAGTCAAAGTTAAATCTCAGGAGAGAAATGGTGAGAAAGGGCGGCAACTTGCGTAGTTTAGCAGACTGTAAAATGATTTTAAAAAATTTTAAGTACAAAGTTATACACAACAGTGGTTTCCACCTTGCTGTGGTCAACTCTTTATTTTCCAACAAAGCTTCGTCATAACCAGGCAGACATGATCTGTGTTTTCATTTTTAAAATGTATTCCCTAATTCTCAGTTTCCCTACCAACTAGACATCCTAAAAGTAATCAAGATCCTTCCCCTCTGTTAAGACCTACACCTTCACTGCATGGTGATGACCAGACCCATGCTTTATCCTCCTACAGAAAACAAAGGAGGACATTGCTGAAATGCTAGTCAGTAATTTCATTTCCATAGCTCACATGTTCTCTGTGAGAGGATTTTCTTGAATTTTATACTAAGAATCAACTGCTTCAAACCCCTGGGTTTGTGCTTACCCATGAAGTCAGACTGTACAGCATCTTCCCAGCAACCTTGCTCTTGGCCCCTTGCACAGTACCTGCAACCACCAGTCCCACAAAGACCCTGAGAGCCCAGAGAAAAAAGCACAAACACTCAACTGCTGCTGAACAGCAGGTGCTGCAGAAGAGCAACACAGCTTCGTTGTAGCTTCATCATTCTCAGATGAACAGTGGGGCACTCAGCATCTGGCACAGGCCCTGAAGCCACCCCTCAAAAAAAAAAAAAAAACAACCAACCAAACAAAAAACAAACAAACAAACAAAAAAACAAAAACCCCCAAACAACACCACTACAAATGAAGCTCAGACTACAAATGTAGCCTACATGCTTGCTTCTGCTGCAAGGAAATGACCTCAACTGAGGCTGGGGCTATTACTCTTCTGGCCCCTCCTGGTCATCTTGTCCAAACACAGCATTTGTAGATCACCTTAGGTTTATTCCAATGACGTTTGAGGAGTTTCCCAGTTCTCTGGGGTTGTGTGACCCCAAGTACAGGTCAGGGCTCATACAGGCACAGTGTTTTCAAATGCAGAAGTCAGAAATGATCCTATCTGTAACACAACTAGCTCTGACAGGTGTGTATTGTCCAGAAAAAGAGATCACTCCCACATGTATTTTGCAGCCTGCTGCTGAGTGACTGCTGGGCTGCCTCCAAGTGCAACAGAAACAGTCTGAAAAATGTCACCAGATTATATCACAGTGGCATTTTGCTTAAGATCTGCCAGGCTGCTTGAAGAAAAGGGCCTTGACCAAGGTCTGTGGGCTACATACGGTAAACAAGGACAATGCTGTGCCTAAGCAGCATGGGGTAGATATATCCTGGAAGACCCTACAGACAGCCACAGAACAACTAAGCAAGGGTTAAAAGTCTCCCTCATTTATATGGGAGAGGACCTTCAAGGCAGGAAAGCCAACATAATCTGTTTTATTAAGGAAGAATATTAATCAAGATTGAACAACTTGGTGTGAGAGAGCATCAGGAACCCTGGTGCAAAGCAAAACCAATCGTCTTGTATCACCTCTGAATGTAAGTGTAGATTCAATGAACACACTTCTGAGCCTTTCCAATATTTCCACCCAACTCTCCATTTGAAGAGCCATACCAGAGAGCCTCCCAGGAACATACCTATGGCTTAAGAAACTCTCTGAATTAGGTAATTCATTTGTGCCAATTGCAGAGACTACTTTGCAGAGCTTAGCGGCACAAATGATTTTGCATGCTCTTCCAAGTTTAGGGTGAAAATCAGACTGTACAATTAAAATCTGATCAAGTTCTAGAACACTAGATTCTTCAACTACTAAATTCCCTAGAGGCCAAAACAAAAGAGGGCAAAGAAGAACATCCAAAGACTCACAGTGTACTGAAGAAAGGGAGGAATGGAGTGAGTAGGCATGGGCCATATTGTCTTTGAAACAGGCTAGGTGTGGGCAGGTGGTCGCATTGTTAGGCAGCTGCCTTCTTAACGCTACCACCAAGCCTAGAGTGACTCATATGGCACCTCACTTCCTGTCAGTGTTGACTCTCACCATGGTCTGCTGTGATCAAGTGCATCATGCCAGCAGGGTCACAGAGCTACAGGCAGCAGTCATGCTGACACAACATCCCACCTTCCTGCTACAGCCTTCTAGCACAGCCCCTCTCTTGAGGCTGTCCATTCATACCCTGGTATCCCCCAGCTATGTGATTTCTTACCCAAGTTCAGAGTTTGCACCATCTTCTTGCATGGATGACCACGTATGAAAGGAAAGCAGCTCTTATCTCACACTCCCTTGAACCCAGCAAAGTTGAACTCAAACAAGCCCTTATAACCAAGCCACACAGAATCCTAGAATGGTTTGGGTTGGAAGGGACCTTAAAGATCATGTAGTTCCAACTCCCCTGCCATTGGCAGGGACACCTTCCACTAGACCAGGCTGCTCAAACCCCATCCAACCCAGGCTTGAACACTTCCAGGGATGGGGCATCCACAACTTCACTGGGCAACCTGTTCCAGTGCCTCACCACCCTCACAGTGAAGAACTTCTTCCTTGCCTCTAATCTAAATCTACCCTCTTTCAGTTTAAAGCCATTACCCCTTGTCCTATCACTACATGCCCTCGTAAAAAGTCCCTCCCCGGCTTTCTTATAGGTTCCCTTTAGGGACTGGAAGGAGGCACATGAAGCACTGGCAAATGGTTCTGAACTCCTGAGTCACTGATTAATTTCACCTGTCCTCAGCTTGCCTTTGCACCCACTCGCTTCCACATTAAGGGTGCTGCAAGGTTTGGATTGCAGTCATCCTGCTGCAGAAGAGAGTCACCACAGTAGGCCAAAGAGCTTTGCTGTTGTGAAGATGACAGAATACGTCAGAGTGCCCTAACACCTATGTCTGTCTCCCCTTTACAAAAAATAGTGGGAATAACAGGAAAAAGGAGCAACTTTTTATAAAAGACTTACAACATGAAAGAAGAAACCCAAACACCACTTGTATTATTCTGGAGAAATGCAATTCAAAGACCTACAACTCTCATAAAGCTCTCACTGGGCTGCCCTTCCCTGGCCCTGCCTGAGGGGATGGATGAGAACACTAATAAGAAGCCTTAAATTCAATTACTATGTTGGGAAAACCAGTCCAAACTGTCATAAACCAACAAACAGGGACAAGCTGTCAGCACAAGGATGGTGCAGGCTGCACTGGCATACAGTGACCGGTGTTATCAGACACACCGCCATTTAACAAAGCACTTGGGGTCACATACACAATTCCTCTGGAGGATACTAATACAGACAAGTGTCAAGCATCTGAACCTTTCCCAAGGTGCCCAGGGGTGAAGGCAGGGAACCAGGCCAGAAAAAGGAATACTCCAGTCTGGTTGTCCCTGAGTTCCTGGGGACCACTCTCAATGAACATCACAGGCTTAATGTCAAGAGTTCTCCATTGAACACTGAGGAACTCCAATGACTCAGCACAGAAGGGTCACAGCATTTGGCTTTACAAGTATTTTTTTAAAAAAACAACTCAAACCCAACAGTTCTCGCCCATAGCTGAGCACAGATCAAAGCAGCAAATCATTCACTAGAAGGTTATGACAAAGCAGCACAACTCAACATAAACCAATCAGCTTCATTCAAAAGCATCTTCAAGCTACTGCCTGAAGGAGAAGACTCTCCCACAGTCTGTACTCTGACCACAGGAACATGACTTTGAGGCTTTGCTGTGCCTGGATTTTTATCCTCCTCCTGCCTGGCCTCTCAGATGGAAGGAGACTCCTGGTGGTGCCCATGGGTGGAAGCCACTGGCTTAGCACGCGACAAGTCGTTGAAAAGCTCAGTGAGAGAGGACACGAAGTGGTGGTGGTTATACCAGAAGTAAGCTGGCAGATGGAAACGACACAGGCATACACGGTGAAAACATATCCAGTGCCTTACACATTAGAAGAGCTGGATGGTTCCTTACATGAATACATTCTTACTGACCTGAAGGCTCTAGCACTACAGAACATATTGAAAACACCTACTAAGGTGTTAATTTATCAATGCAAGAACCTGTTTGGCCTCAGGGAAACAATGCAAAACCTAGATCAACAGATTCAACTGTGCAAAGCAATAGTTACTCATTATTTTTCTCTATCATTTGCGTTCTTCATGAGAGAATTTCCATAGTTTTCTTCATTACATGGACCTGTTTATCTTTTTCGTCAGGGTCTAGCTTATCTTTTAGCCTATCTTCTGAAATGTCCAAAGCCAGGTGCCCATAGAGGTGTGTGAATAAGGCAATACTCTCGAAACCACATGCCATCCCATCCACCATTGTCTAGATTAAAGACTGCAACAACATTCAAGTTAAGAAATCAAGAGTCACATGAGCTTTTCTTGACATAGTTGCTGAGGTTTAAAAAACAGGTCAGATTTTGGCATCCTCTTGTTATATACTGTCTGATTAAAGACACAGATTTTTTTATTTCTGTGTCAGAGGGCAGACACAGCAATGTAAACAAAGTTCCTAACTGTCAGCAGACTGAACACTGAGAATCACCAATGCATTACCTTTGAAGCTTCGACAAGTTTATCACAGGCTCCACATCGATACAAGTTCTCATTTTCAAAGTACTCCTCTTCTACATACATGTTCCACAGGGCCTCCTCCAAGCCAGCTACACCTTTTACTGCTACTGTTAAGTCTAAGAAATCTTCCTATGCAGAAGTACAACAAAAAAATAAGGTAGTAAGCTCACAGTACATTAGAAAGATACTCATCCCATTCACCACAGCAGAAACAAGCATTCATTTTGCTTTCATTGCTGATGGGGAAAAACCTCCATATATCCACAGAAGATAAATTAATTTAAAAACAAAACAAAACAAAAACACCACCACCAAACTTTTTTTAAATTACAAAGAGCATAAAAGACTGTAAAAGTATGTTTTACTGTTGTTACCCCACTGTTCAGCTCTTTGCCAACTACATCTACTAAAGGCAACGCTTGCCAACTCAGAAGATGCAACAACACTTACGTTTTTTACCTCTGAGTCACAGCCTGATGTAGGTGGTTTAGGAAATGCCAGCCAAGACTTAACAACAAAGTCACACGTAATTTTCACGTTTTCAAGTCTGCAGCACTCTAACCAATACACACTACCTAGATTCAACAAGACCACCAGTGACACGCAAGTAAGATGTCACTATTTTTGGAGTTTAAAAAAAAAGAACATTTAAAGTATCCTCAACAGGCTGAACAGAAACCCCTCCTGGAAAATAGTTTGGCTTTACCTGTCTCTCACTGATATTCTTGCACTCTTTACAAACAATCTGGTTGACAACAATCCCATGGTACAATCGCTTAATAAGGTCATGACCCGAAGTCCCCACAAGGGAAGTTTCCAAAGCACTGAACAGAATCCGATTTAATTCCTGCACATCGTGCTGCCTCATTTCCTGCACGATAAAAAAAAACAAACTTGAAGAAATAAAATAGTGCCATCTGCTTTGCTTATTGTTTAAAAACAACATGTATTAAGTGTGACAAAGACAGCTGCCTCAGTGACTACCCATGTATTTACTACCTTGAGTAGGAAATTACTACCTTTATTATTACTTGTTATTCTTAATTTAGATATGGTTTCTAAGTAGCTACTATAACCCACATAAGACACTTTCACTTGGGTAGATTTAGACTAAGATGAGTTACACAGTTCAATTTAGGTAAGAATCTAAGTATCTGAGGACAAGAACCCTAAGTACTGTTGGAAAAATGTTCCTGTAAAAACAAAGAAAAAGCTACTGAAATTGTATCTAACAGAACTGTTTTCTTCTGTTACTTGCTGTAAACAATTGGCATGTATTTCATGTGGAGATACAACAGTATACAACAATAGTTGACCCAATTCAATGCTTTCTCCACAGCTTGAAGTATTTCAAGATATTTCTTAAATGTCAGACATAAAAAAAAAAGTAAAAATCATCTCCATTCAGGAAAAAGTTTATCAATGATACTGTCACTGATGGTGATTTGTACCTCATGGCTGTTCCACCCGAAGCTCTCAGTAAGGTCTGTTGTAGATGCAGCCTGCTGGTCCAAGAGCAGAAGCTGAGCGAATAACCGTTGAAGTTGTAATGGAATTATTCGAACCTAGAAATAAAAACCAAATATACCCAGAAGATCAGAAAAAGTCTTCAAACCAATCATTTAAATAAAAATAATTTAGTACACCACCACTGTCTATGGCTTTCATAACACAGGTTACTCAATTCACACCAAAATATCAGTCAGACTTGGTTCCCAAAAATCTACAGTGCCTCACCTTACTCAGCAAATACAGTCATGGAACATATGTTTTGTGATAAAGCAAAACTGTACAGATTAAAATTAAGCCATCACCATCGTAAAAAAAGACAACTTCCTCTGATATTTTCCATAATACTAAACCCTAAGAACTCAGCTACAAGACATCATGACATACAGATTTAATGTGTGCTACTCCTTGCTCAGTAAAGGGTGTTTGGTGGTGGGGTGGAACGAGATGGGAAGGAGAATGGTTAATATCAGTAAGCTTAATCAGCTACCTATATTTATCTTTGACTTACAAAGAAAAAAATTTTCCAAGCCACCAGTTGTGTCACTTTAACCCAAGAACTAAAGAATGCAATTCTGTAGTCAACTTTAGTAAGCACTTTTTAAACAAAGCTTAAATTCCAGTCCCATACCATCCTGTGCACAGATGGGCTGTTAAATCTTCAGAGAGCCTCAGTGCAGTCATTTAGGCTGCACACATTTACTTTTTTGTTCCTGGACACAAATAAGTCAAAACACTGTAGCTTGAATTACAGAAGAGAAAAATCTATACGAGAACTGTACAGAATTTGGGATTGCTCCTGCTCACCTTGAAGACAAAATTATCTCTGCTATCAATTTCAGCAGAGACAGGCTCAATATTTTACTTCTGAAGCAAACACTTATGGCACTGAAAACTTACAACTGTGTGAAAAATCAAGTATCAGCCAACCAAACTGCCTTGCAGTATCAGAGTTAGGCTTTCATTCATTGCCATAAGAAGTTTCATGTGAATTGAAACAATGTTCTTCCAAATCAACACTCAGCAGTGACTAATGACAAGAAAATTTTAAATACCTTTGCATCTGGTTTACTGCTATCATCCAGAGACCCAAGTTCTTCAGGACCTAGAGAGAACAGCGCCTCTGTAATTGTAAAGAAAAATGCCTATTTTAAAAAAGACAACATTCCCTCTTTGAAGATTAACTGTATTTTAGCTGTCAAGCATTATGATACTATTCTTTTTGGCAAATTAAGACATTAAACAACCTTTCTGAACATCATTCATCCTTGCAACTGGTTCAAGCTATAAAAATAAAGCAGAAGTAAGCATGAAGGTGTTTAGATGGTAAAATATTTTTTCAGGAATTGTAGTGGTTGCATTAAAAAAAAATGAATGACACTTTACAGACAGCAATAACCTCTCTTATTTACACAAACTGTAACCACGCACCTGTAAGAAAAGGTAACATTTACAATACTTACATTTTGTGCAGAAGTGATGATACTAATTTTACAGACCAATAGCTCTGAATATTCTGTAATAACTTATTTGAACTGAAGTAAACTGTTCTTGAAAACAATGTGTTTGTCACATTTCTTTAATAAATAACTAGAAATGCAGATATAAAATATCAATTCCAACATTATTTTAAGAAGATTTTGAACACATTACCTCTAAATTCAGGTGTGAAAAGCAGAGTCTGCAGAAGGGAATTGAGGTAGCAGGTCCCACCCTGATTTTTGATACCACTTAGATTGGTGAAATCCCTGGGAGGCGGAGGCTCCAAATCTCTGGGCTTTGATTTCTTCCCTTTTCCAAAATGATTGTTTGAAATAAAGGAAAAATCCTCTTCAAATAAGTCCCCAAACATTGTGAAGGCAAAACAGTCCTTTAAAAATATAAAATAATCTATTTACTATAAAAACCGCAATTGAATCCACCCACCTCTAATCCTCCAAGATGAGCCTTTCATCCATGACTGACGAATTTATTTATAACTTTTTTTTGTCTTATGCTGTTCATTCTAAAAGTGAACGTCAGATCCATATAAAAGGGTGCGCTAATGTAACAAAAAGGGTGAATTAAAAGCATTTATGTTAGCACAGGTCTGAACAGACTTTTAACTAGAACCAAATACATCACATTTCAACTTTGCATCAGCAAAAACATGCATGGCAAAATAAATACATCCTTCTAAACATGCATAATCAACTAGTGTTCAAGCTGCCCAGCTTCCTGCAGGAAAGGTATGTAAGGCCTCTCAAACTCATGAAAATCCCTGCGCTGCCTCTCAAAAAAAATCCACGTGCACAAGTAACCTGTCTCTAGTATTGGCCAGTTCAGATGGGAAGAGTGCAATAAATAGTCAAAAATACAGTGATATTTTATGAAAATATTATCCTTGCTTCCAGATGTTCAAGCTGGAAACTCAATGGCAACTAATTCTTCTTATGGAAATTTTTTCAGTCCTTCTTGGAAACCTTACAACCTCTTAGCATGTCCCAGGACTCCAAAAGCTAGCTCACTTTTGTTTTGTACTTGTCACCCCATAATTTCATTTGGTATGCTGTAGCTCTTGCATTAACAGTGAGTAATCAAGGAGTTATACTGAAGCAGTGAATAATCATTCCTCTATTTACCTTCATTCCATGTGCAATTTTACAGATCTTTATCATATTCCATTCAGACATCTCTTCCAGACAAAAGCTTCCACAAAGATGTATTTACTCCTACTACAGAACTTGTCCCTTATCTTCAATTATCCTTATCTACTACCTCTGAACCCCTTAAACTTCTTTATCTGCTTCTGAGATCAGAGGACCACATCTGCCTACCATGTTCAAGATGTGCGCAAATCATGGCCTTCTATAGCTAATTAATAATGCTCTGGTTTGCTCTTTTTTGTACAACTGCTGAGCACTAAACTACTTTTTTTTTAAGCAACATATATTATTACCCCAATTATCACTCCTGTGTGTTCACTTCAAATCCGACCACTATACATACACTTTACAGAAATACGTGTGTATATATAACTGTAAAGCTGTGATCGGCTCTGCCCCATGCTACACCTCTTTGGACTCACCTACAATGAATATCATCTGCTATTGTTTCATTCAGCGGCCTGTTAGCATAAAGACTTTAAAGCTTCACTGATGGCACTTGTCTTTAGTGCAATGTATCAGTCGACTTCACAAGAAAAATTAATCATCTCAGCATTTGCTGTTTATTGCTGACAGTTTATGATACACTGAATGCAGACCCTAGCAAAAGTACAGAGAAACTCCCCTCTGTAATGGTTGACCTTTTGTTTCCTATCTTTTAGCTAATCATTTAATCAAGCAACAACTTTCTTCTCCTGTGTCAGCTTAATTTCTTTAAAGGCTTTCAGTGGCAAAAGTTGTTGAATGCTTTTTGAAAATCCAAACGTAGTCGACAGCTCCCCATTCAACCAACTGGTAGTTCGTCAGGCATTTCCTAAAACTTTCTATAAAATAGCATTACATTAAGCCCATTTTAGTCCTTCCCAGAATAGAGCAGTTTTTAGGCAAAAGGCTATGCTCAGAGCAGCTGACTATGAAGCAGCATGACACTCTTCACTCTGCTTGTGCTATAATGCTTCTTCACCACTTCACACAATAGATATCCCCTTATAAATCCTCACAAAATAAAATAACATGGCTGGAAATACTTCTTAACGAACAGAGATAGGAAAGAAATAATTTTGATGTCTTTGTAGGTTTTTCTCCTCTGAATGCAGCTCTTACACCTTGACTGCCTAAAAAAGAAAAGTCTGTAAAGGTCCCACTGCTCCTACTTCAAGAAGTAAGTACTAGGTTTAACACTCTTTCCAAACTGTCTCACAGCCTTCATTCATTTTTCCAGTTAGACCTGCTGCACGTTAGCATTTAACCATTCAAAGATGATGACTATTCCTATTTTCCTCACCCAAATGCACAATAGCTTGCTCCTAATAGGTTTCTTCATCATAAAAAAAGCACAAATCTAGAAGACAGCAATCATCTTACTGACAGTCTGCTGTACCCACGCACCACTCCAGAGAAGCACTTCAGCAGGACAGTGCCAAATCCTCCCTCATTCCTTATTTCTGGATCCTCAAAGCACTGCTGCTAGCAGCTTCCCTCCCTGAAAAATCATACAGCAATATAGATTAGAATGAATATCTGGATGCAGTAACATAGATTAGAACAAAACTCTGGATGACGTCTCTGGTCCAACACCCTCAAAAAGCATCGCTTATTAGGGCCTTGCCCTGCCAAAGTCAGAATGACTCCATGAAAGGAGATCCCCAAACCCCTCTAAGCCCCTGCGCTCTATTCCTTATCTCTGATGGGAACTTCCCACGCTGTAACTTGGGTCTGGCACCTCTCATCCTACCCCACTGCACCCCCGGCAAGAATCAGGCTGCGCAGATGCCCCCTCCCGACAGCAGTACAGTCTCCACCTCGCTTTCCCTTCTTCAGGCTGAACTCACCCGGCTCCCCCTGCCTCTCTCCACCTCCCACACGCTCCAGTCCCAGAGCCCCCACGGAGCTGGGCCCAGTCTTCAGAGGCGGTCTCACCGGTACCGAAGAGAGGACGAGAACCGGTACCCTGGGCCTGCCGCCCGCACCCCGGCCGGCCCGCAGCGCCGGGGCTGGCGGGGCACGGCTCCCCAGCCGCCGCTTAGCCCGACTCACCCCTCAGAGCCAGCACCCAGAGCCGGGCCGGCAGCTACCGCCACGGCCCCGCGGCCGCCGCCATCTTTGTTGTGGCGCCGCGCAAAGCACGCTGGGACCTAAAGGCCTCCGCCGCTCCGGGACTTCACGCACCTGGCCAAGTCCCGGAGAGACAACAGCGGCACGCCCTCGCTCTGTGGAGCGAGGGACGCCTCCTGCAAGGAGCGGGAAGGAAGCGCCGGGCACGGGAGCCGATGCGAACCGGGGGGCGGCCGGCAACGCGGCCGCGCACAGCCTGCTGGGAGTCGTAGTGCGGCGCCGGAGCGTCACCGCGCTGGCGGAGGGGGGGAGCCGCACTGCCCGCTGGGAAGGCGTGCCTCCCCGCAAGGCCTTCTGGGGGCTGTAGTTTCCTGGAGGCCGCGGTGGATGGTGGGAGTCAGCCTGCTGGGGGCGGGGGGGCAAGGGTTGCCGTGGAGACCCCGGGGCCTGCGCGGCCTCGCCAGGCTGAGGGCCTGGAGGAGGCCCAGCCTGCCCCGGCCCAGCTTCTGCTGGGTGGTGGACCTGTTGGGGGAGGAGACCAACACTTCACCATGACCGAGACGTCTCAGGCCACCACCAGGGACAGGCCCTGCTGAAGCCTTCCAAAAAACATAGCCAGGGATGAAGCTCAGCGTACCAGCCTTGTAGCACAAGGGCTTCTGCTGCAAGGAAGAGCCCTCACGGAGGCGGGGGCTGCTTCTCCTTCTGCCCCTTCTGGTCCAGTTCCCTCCCTGAGCTCGTGTGGCCCCATCAGGTGCAGGCCAGGGCTTGTACTGGCATTGGGATTTCAAATACAGATGAGCCTGGCCGGTGATCAGAGATGACCAGCTCCATCTTTGAAACATGCAGGTGGTTGGTCACAGCTGCCACCATGGCTAGAGTGGCCCAGCTGGCACATCGTTTGCTGCCAGCATTGACTCTCACTGTGGTCTGCTGCAATCACACACATCGTGCCAGTGGGGCCACAGGCAGCAGTTGTTCTGACACAATGTCCCTCCTTCCCGCTGCAGCCGTCCAGCACAGCCCCTCTCCCGTGGGGTTTTCCATTCCTCCCCTGGCATCCCCCAGCTATGCAGCTTCTTCCCTAATTCGAAGTTCCCACTGGCATCTTGCGCTGGCGACCACGTGTGAAGGGTAAGCAACTCTTAACTCGCACTCCCTTGAACCCAGCAAAGTTTAACTCATCAAGCACCCTTTGCCAGATAACCAAGCCAACTGAGGGAGTCACCAGTAAACACTCAGGAACACCTCTAAGGTACTGATTAGCTTCGCTCGTCCTGCACTTGCTTTTGTACCCACTCCCTTCATGTTAAGGGTGCTGCAAGGTTTGGATGGCAAATTCATCCTGCCGCAGAAGGGAAGGGAGGACAGGAATTTTCCCTAACAGCTGTCTGCTTACCCCTCTCCAGAAAATGGGGGGTGCCAAAAAAAACCAACTTAAAAAATAAAAATAACCTTTTCGTGAGAAAATGCTGTTTACTAAACCAGTCTTTTTTCCAATGATCATTTTTAAGTGCAGTTTATATAAAGCTGGAAATAATAACATTTTAGTTATTACCCATCCTTTTTTTCCCTTACAGTTTATAATAACATAAAAGATTCTGAAAGTATTTTTTTCACTTTTACCTCAGAGCTTCTCCCCCTGCTCTGAAGCTCAAATATTTTGTTTTCTGAAAAGTTATCAAGTGCCTGAAAGAAAACTGCATTTTGCCACTTACTCAGTAGTTTCCCTACACAAGGAAAAAGTTACAGATGTCGGTAAAGTGGGAAAAAGAAACAAAAAGGCTAATAGGAAAAGATGAAGAAAATGATACGTAATTAATTTCATTGCATTGACCATGGTACGGAAGGGAGATCAAAGAAGTTGTGTTCCTGAGGGACAGAGGCTGCATGGCTCTAAATATCTTACATTTCATTATTTTTCCATGTCACAGTGCTATTTAGGCTTCTAATCTTTTTGGCACCATTAATGTCAAAAGCAATGCTGTGAAGCTGAAGGCTCTTGCAAACCCACAGTTGCACTGAAGCTGCTCGTTAGCAGTCAGGTCCGATACCTGGGCTCACACCTGTGTCTTTACTGAACAGTCCAAGCCATACATGGAGTTGTAGTTGTTAAAACACATTTAGTACATGTCCTATGTCTGGACTCTACTTGATGTATAGGCAAGTGGTGAAGAGTTTTCAACCGCCTGAAGGCCATCTCATAGGCTGTGAAACAACTGCATTACTGCCCTGAAGCAAGAACCTGGGCTTCAACTTCACAGATCTCTGCCTCAGCTGCCAGGTCAGCCTCTCTCAGTGTCTCTTGCTGGTGTCATTGTAGACTGGAGATTCCTGCTAGCTCAGAAGAGTTGGTTCATCTGCCCTTTCCCCTTATCCTGAGGGTCTCCTGTTCTGTCCTCAGAGAAATGATCTGAACTTCCATGTCTCCAACCACAATGAAATTTGTTGAGGCTGTTTTCATTTGTTACTGTGGTGTTGGATTTTTTCACGCCAAACTTGCCTTCCTTGGTCCTGGCCAAGGAGTAAGACAGGATACATCAATGATCAAGAGAGAATTCCTAAGAAATCTGACTACCATGTTGAGGAGCTAGTTCTCTGTTGAACACTGGGGAACTCCAATCACTCTCAGGACAGGAAAGGGTCACAGCATTTGGCTTCACAAGTAATGAGAAAAGAACCCAAACCATCCACAACCCAAAGCAGTGAATCATTAACTAGAAGATTATGAAAAAGGAGCACAACTCAACAGATAAACCGATCAGCTTCATTCAAAAGCATCTTCAGGCTACTGCCTGAGGGAGAAGACTCTCCCACAGTCTGTACTCTGACCACAGGAACATGACTTTGAGGCTTTGCTGTGCCTGGATTTTTATCCTCCTCCTGCCTGGCCTCTCAGATGGAAGGAGACTCCTGGTGGTGCCCATGGGTGGAAGCCACTGGCTTAGCATGCGACAAGTGGTTGAAAAGCTCAGTGAGAGAGGACACGAAGTGGTGGTGGTTATACCAGAAGTAAGCTGGCAGATGGAAATGACACAGGCATACACGGTGAAAACATACCCAGTGTCTTACACATTAGAAGAGCTGGATAATGCCTTTCATGAGTACATTGCCACTCACCTGAAGGACCTGCCTTTCCCTCTGAATGCTCTAGCACTATACAACAGCTCAGTGCACGTTTTCCGTACATTCTTTGTTCAGTGCAAGAACCTGTTCAGCAGCAAGGAGACCCTGCAGTACTTGAATCAAAGTGGCTTCGATGCTGTCCTGACAGACCCCTTTTTTATGTGTGGAGCAACACTTGCTAATTATTTTTCTCTTCCATTTGTGTTCTTCATGAGAGGATTTCCTTGCAACTTACACTACGAAGCACCGCAGTGCCCAAGTCCTCTGTCCTACACCCCGAGACTATTTACCTTCAACTCGGACCACATGACCTTTTTCCAGAGAGTGGAAAATGCACTGGTTTCCCTCCTGGAGCTTGTGTACTGTAATGGTTTCTACGAAGATGCAATAAAGTTTTCCTCTGAAGTTCTTCAGAGAGATGTATCCCTGCTAGACCTCCTGAACTCTGCTTCCATTTGGCTTCTGAGATTTGACTTTGTGTTTGAATACGTCAGACCAGTGATGCCCAATATGGTCTTTATTGGAGGTATAAACTGTGCTCAGAGGAAACCACTGTCTGAGGTATGTTCTTTTTCCTCCAAATTATACATTTTCCAATGAAATCTGATTACATTGTTTCTGGAAGTTTAGTGCTACTGATTTTTTTTTATTTCTGGTAATGATTTAATACAACCAGGTTCTGGCAGTTGTTTTCCACAGGCTGAAATCAAATTACCTCTATGGAGGCAAATGACTTACTTGAATCAATGAGGATTTTCTGAGAAGTCCAACAAAAAATGGACTTCATCCGCCAGCCACAAATTACTGTCCTCAGTGAGTGTATATCATTCACCAACCAGATGCAGTTTTGATTTCATTTTCATGGAGTCTGACATATATTTCTTTCACCTGACCGAAAGCTCAAAGACCATGCTCTAAGAGTCTTCCTTTGTTTTTAACTCTAAGCTCAGCAAAGTCAGTTAATTTGCTTTGGTTGTGTTTTCATGACATACAGTTTCCAAACTGGCTGTCTATGTTGTTTCTGTTTGTAGATCATGGTGAAACATAAATGTCACCTTGAAATGGGAAGAATTAATCTAAAGTAGTGTATTTGGTGAAACACACTTGTATGCAAAACTCAGATAAGTTTTCATACCTACTTCTTGACGTTTGCTCCTACCAGAATTGTTCTGTGGGATTTTTAAAGCTAATCTAGAAATTTAAATCTATTTTGATAGTTATCATATAGTCTCTAAAACAATTAATAGCACCAGACATTTATTTCCAGGCACAAAGCAGGACACAAATTTCTTTCCTATGAAATTACTTCCTCACTTCTGAATTGTGGTCACACAATATCACTGCACAACTGCAGTGCAGTATCTTTGAGCTGAAGGGTATTTTCTTTCTTCTTTCAGATTTCTTTTATAATCTTTGACAGGCTTATGCAGAGTCCACTGAACTTAATAAAGAATAATATTATAAATTAGAATATTAGAATGTTATTATAAATTCTAATATTAGAATAATATTATAAATAAGGCATTCTCAAGTTAGGCTCAAGAGAGTGGGACTTTGTAGTTTGAGATTTAAGAGGCAAATTCTTGCTGGTTCCATGACATAAGTCTTTACTTCTATATCTTGAAGGTCTTAAAGCTGCAAACGGTTTGTAACTTGCTACAAGGGTAGAACATCCCACCCTCATTTTATACCTGGCATCTCCCATCTTCACACTGACATTTGTCATTTGCTGGAAATCACATGTTCCAAACCTTGAAAAGCCTTGTGTATTCCTCCTATCTTCAGTCTGCCTTTTCTAGCTACATTTCCTACAGACAGCAGAGGAACTTCCCCTATTTCAGTTTGAACAGTGCCCAGCAACAAGGCAATAATGCAGTAGAGTGTAAACAAATGTGAAGTGAGTCATATGGGAGAAAGAAATCTATGCATACACAGTGGTAAGCCCTGGGTTGACCATTACTGTTCAGAAATATAATCATATGGTAAGAATAGATAGTTCTCCAAAACCTGGTAGCCCATTGCCGAACAGACAAGAAAACAAAAAGTTAGGATGACTAGGAAAGGGAGAGAGAACAAGAGATTCAAGATGTGGTTTCTTTTCTCAGATAAGGAGCTTAAGCCACAGATGTTTCTGTTACACCACTTGCCATAGTTTTCCACAGACAGAGAAATCAGGCATTGTGGCCTCATTCCCAAAGAGGGCTCCTTTCTGCCACGTCTGACATGGCCCCATGGAGTACCTGCTGTGGAGCTGAAAGCGTCAGGGTGCTGAGGAGCTCATGCTTTTGCTGAACTGGGCATATGTGTCATATCTAGCCCAGAGCTGGGAATTAAATCCCAAGTTCCCTGACCCTCCTGAGCTGTAAGCATTGTCCGTGGCCTGCAGTCTCGGAGGGAGAACATGAAACCACAGGACTGGGCCTGGGGGAACACAAACTGCACTTACTCATTGACTAAGATAACCAGATAACTGCACTGGCTGCCTCAGGCTGGATTTCCTCTTGTCCTGCACTTTGCATAGGCATCTGTCTCAGTAGCAATTACATATTCATTAACAGACACATAAATCCAGTTGCCAAGTCCTACTGTGTCTGGAGGTTTAATACAAGGGTTGCAGGAAATCAGACCCAATATCTTGACTGAGCAGAGGTTCTGTGCCAGCGTCATGCGCTAATGACTCCAGAAGTACCTGAAGGCTGGCATGGTAAGTGGTCCCTCATTAGGGGGACATCGCAAATGAACTCAGACTGTGAGCCCTGAGACGTTTTGATGCATATCTCATCTTTAGCCAAAGTTAATGCAGAGTTGCTTTTTTGGGCAGCTCATAAAAACAAGGTTCATATGATTTGATCAAAACAAAGTTCAGAAATGTAAATTATAGCAACCTTTCAGAGTTCCTGTTTTTTTAATCTAAACCACCCATTACTTATTTAAACAACTAGTTAACTTAAAACATTAAAATAACCCCAGATTTAAGTAGGTAGTAAAAGAGAAGTGTAACTAAATAAATACCCTGTGGTTTGTCCCTCTAGCACAAGGATTAAGAAGACAGGTCCTGTTCTGAAACCCTCCTGCCAGAGCCAGCAGAATCTGGGAAGCTCTGATAAGGAGACACTTCTAACTGGTCCTTTGAAATATGCAATTAAAGTGGAATTCAAAGACTTTGGCAAGAAGCCAAATAATACAGTAAGCAGTACCAAAGTGCACACACATACCTGGTACGCAGATACATGCTTTTCAAAAGCCTGCACAACCCAAACGTCACTTTGTGTGACCTCAGAAGGGATCCTGTCATGTCTGTGGGTACTGTTAATTTGCTGACATGGGTAGCTAAGATTAGTACAGCTATAGGGGAACTCTTCATTTTCTGCACTGAAGCAGTAATCATCACTCCGTTCATGAACCAAATACTAGAGTCACTTTTTTTGTGCAATATTCAAGGTGTTGATGAACTTAGTGGCAGTTCAGAGGAGCCTGGTATCCTGTCAGCATCTGCTTATTATGCTTTTGTAAAGGATGTTGAGCACCTTTAAAGCTGGCAATACTGTTCATCTGTCTTATATTGCAATGTCAAAATACACAACATCAGACAAGTAAAAGCAGCAATACTTTTGAAAAAGAAAGTTTAACTGTCATGCATTGTTCATGTTCAATGCACAGTATGTATCAACCTGAAACAGCTGCTCTAACCAAACGGTTCATCTCACTGTCCTCTTCAGTTTGCTCTTGTCCACATCCCTTTGCCTCTATATTTTGAAGAAGAGATACTGAAGGAAGATGTAAAATAGTTCTTTTGACAAAAATTCCCTCATATCAAATGGAACCACTGCCTTATTTTCCCTTTCCATGGGAAGTTTGTCTGCTGGTTAAATTAAAACACCTTCTCTAATGTAAGTCTAAAGGTAAGTATTTGACAGAGGTCTATGCACAAAAATCTAGAAAGGTTATAGAGTATTATATTTTAAAATATCAAACACATTGCCCTACAGAAGTTAGGAAATGTTCCAATTACAGTACCTGGGCAGCCTTAAATGTCACCTTTCTGTTATGATACAGTCATTAATTTCACGATCACATACTATCGTTTTCATATGATTTCTATTTATGGCTTAGGAAAGGGCTGCCCTAGAAATGATCTGTGTTCTGTGATTTGCTTAGATGTGTGTGCTGCTTCTTGCTCTTGCAAAGACTTAAGATTACTTTCTAACTTGCAGTCAACATATCATCACTTTTATGACCTGTTTTTCCTCTGAAGTCATGCTAGCGAAACTACATACTATCTTATCCTGTGCAGGCAAATGCCAGTGTATCTCCATAGCGATGTAAAACGTAAGGGGAGAATCAGGCAGGTTCATGTCAGCAGCTACCAACCTGCATTTGCCTGGCACTGTTCTGTATCAAAAAAAGGACTGGGTTCAATTACACAACGATTCCTCCATGTATAAGCCTGATCCATCATCCAGAAACCTGGGAAAACAAATTACATCATCCACACACTCTTGTATTTGAGCAACCTGCTTGCAAGAGCCAGAGCATAAGAGGGTGAGCAATCTCATCTAACAACAGGAAGACAAATCTGGTAGATGAAACCAACATTTCTAGGCTGCCTCAAAAAACATTTGTTTTTAGTTCTCATTTTAGTGCTGCTCATATTAACAAGTAGCTGCTGAGGTATCCATTTGCTATCCTCTTCCTTTTGTGCCACTCATTGTTTGCTGCTCAGGTTAGAAGAAATCCACACACCACAACTCAAAGATAAGCACTTTGAGAGAGTTTTAGTACCTTTTCCAGCTGAAACAACCATACTGTGAGGCATAAGCACACCTGTGCCCAAACCTCTCAACATGGTTATGGCTTAGGGTCCAAGCAGTCTGAACTCCTCAGAGCTGCAGTGCTGCTCCATTGCTGCAATGCTCCTTGCCAGCTCAAAGACAAACCCTGGAGTAACCCACACCTTATTTCCTATAAGCCTGATTGCAAGAGATACTTCTGAGAGGAAAACAAATCTGCACTCTTGGGTCACCCAAGGTTCAGCCTTGTTTAACATAAAATTTATGTCTTTCAGTATCCACTGGGGAAGCCTGTCCTCCAAGCTGGCACATGGGTCTCACTCTTTGAAACCTCTGATCATCAAACTGCTCTGGTGCTCATCTGCACATACAACAGGAGTTGGTAACGAGCACCGCACCCTTCTAACCTGAAAGGGGTCCAGGTGCCCTTTACTACTGCATAATGAACAACAAACATGTGTAAACCTACCATGTTACTTTGAGAAATGAGCCAGTCTGTTAATTTTCTGAATAATTATTACCCAGCTTAGATCTGACCTCAGCTGATTCTGTGCTAACCTAAGAACTTCATCCTTTTTTTATCCGTTCGTCTGTTCTCTGTTTTCCTCTAATTTCTCTTTTTCTTATTTCTGTCCTTCCTGTTACTGCCTCACCTTTTCCACAGTTTTGCTCTAATGGTCTGGTACAAAAAGTAGGGAGTCTGTTGAGTCCATAAGAAAGTGTAGCCATACTGTAGTTTCTTACAGACACTGGAAGATGAACTTTGTATTGGCTGTTTTCAGCCAGCTAATTTTGCTATTGAAAATCATATCCAAGTGCAGAGTAAAAAACATACCAAGTACCAAGTTCAAAATGGATTTAGTCAGTTCCTGTCACAGCAGTTGCAATAAAAGTTTTATCTTCAAATCTCCAGTATTTAATCAGAATTACTCATAAATCTGTTCAGTCTCACGCTTTCAGTCTGTGCCTTGCAAAACTGTCTCCCCCCTCTCACTCCCCCATATTTGGCCCTCTCTAGAAATCGGTCCTCCATGTCTAAAGGTGGTTCCTCCATGTCAGTGTGACAGTGTGGAGCTACACAGAGCAGTGCTAGGACCCTTTGGGTATCTACTGAGACAAACCCCATTGCCTAAGGCTGTAAGGGTTTGTTTCTCCATACCGAAGATACTGGGAATCCCACCACCACTTATAGAAGGAAGGAACAGGAATAACTTTGTGCTGCTGATAGTTTTTCATCAGCTCTTTACTTCATAAGGACCTCTTCCTTAGCACCACCCAAAAGGCTTCAATCTGTCATTGCTTTTACTTGCATAAAGACAAAACATCCCTCCAGCAAAGCCCTGAGGGCCTCAGTTCACTGCATGTTTCCAGAGGATAACAGTGAATGGCAGCGAACAAGGGGTCACACCACCCTAGTAGAGCTTTCTCTGGAAACCCAAGCTGGGATATTACCACCTAGTTTTTTTATAACAGCCCAGCAGTCAGTTCCTCCCTCAGGAAGCATGAACTCTAGGGACAGCTTGTGCCTCCCTGTGAGTGGATTCAAACCCACAGGTCCAACTACCAAGTTCCTGGCTAATTTAATCAAGAGAGGATCTCTCTTCTCATCAAAGTTGAGCTGCTGCTCAGAAGGGAACATGGAAGAGGAAAGGCGAATTTGCAGCTCTGTCAGGGCTTATAGCTGAAGAGGTCCAGGAGACGCCTGTATGTGGTTGCTTACATTACTGCCTGTATCTGTGAAAGGAGGAGAGCTCAGAAGCCTAGTTTGCTTGTTGGGGTTTTCTGTGTGTGTGTTACCAGTGGGATTAGTAAAAGATATATCTCCTTCTAAATTTTGTCTTGCTCAAAATATATAAAAAAGGGTTTTCAGGACAGTGACCAAACACCGTGGCTCCTTCTTTGTGTCCTGGAAGGTCTACACTGGCCTCCTTTACCTTCACTTGCCCTGAACCCATCATTTAGTTCATTTTTTTAATCTAGTACCATGGGGAGAAAAGACAAACAGGATTGTTCTTCTCCTCCTCAGATTTGGGATTGCATGGTACATCCTGGTAGCTGTGATATATTCGTAAGACATGCAGGTTTGACTGCTTCCAGGAGGTGGGAATTTAAAATCAACCTTTTACATACTGGTTAGGTGTTCTCAGTTAGGCTAGCCCATGAAAGAAATGGTGTTGCAATTGCCATTCATTCTGCTGGGTGTATTTTAAAGGTTGCCTTTTGAAAGCAAAACCAGGCTTATTTTCTCACTGGGTACTTACCAAGTGAATGGTATTAACCACAAGTATTATTACAAGATGACATCCCTGGTCTTCTTAGTTTCATGAAGGAAGGAGTGTGCTGATATACTTTCAAGCTTAAAAATTAACAGAAAGTACAAAGGGAGACATCTTTTTCCAAGAACAGTGTGCTCTCCTTCCCCATTACATGAGCAATTGCAATACTGAAGGGTAACCACAACAATATTGGGAAGTTAAATATTTATTTCTGCAGTCAATAAGTTCCCTGGAGAAAAGTTAAAGCTTGCATGGACCTTCATATAAAAGACTGTGTCGGATGCCTCCAGAGCAGAACCCTCCGGTTTACTTCCACCAAAATGGCTCTTCCATTTCAGTGTTTTTACCAATGTACTGGGATATTTCTTCTTCTGACATCATCTTTAATCTTTGCTGAAGGTGGAAAGATCTTGGTAATACCTCAGGATGGAAGTCACTGGCTCAGCATGCGCCCAGTAGTGGGGAAGCTCCAGCAAAATGGACATGAAGTTGTTGTGGTTGTACCGTCAACAAGTTTGCATATGAAATCAAAGGAGCCTCATAATTACACAGTGAAAGTATATCCAATACCTTACACAGAGGAACATTTAGCTGTCACGCTCAATTCATTTGTTAGTGCTCATTTTATTGAACAATCTGTTTTGAATATTATTATTACAATGTATCAAAGCATGTCGGAAATTTTCAGGTTCTTTTTCACCAACTGTAAGAGCCTTTTGCACAATGAAGACATGATGCAGTATTTGAGAGAGAGCAAATTTGATGTGGTTTTCACGGATCCGATTATGATGTGCGGACCGATAATTGCTGAGTATCTTTCAGTTCCTTCTGTCTACTTTTTGCGGGGATTTCCTTGTGGTATGGATTCTGAAGCCACACAGTGTCCAAACCCTCCTTCCTATGTCCCCAGACTCTTCCTAAATAATTCAGATAGCATGACATTTGCTCAACGCATGAAGAACATGCTGGTCCGTATGCTGGAGTTCATTTACTGTAAGCCTGTATTCGCTCAATTTGAAGAACTTGCATACAAGATTTTTCAAAAGAAAATGACATCTACAGAACTTCTAAGCCGTGGATCTGTTTGGCTAATGAGATACGATTTTGTGTTTGAGTTCCCGAGACCAGTGATGCCAAACATGGTTTTTATTGGAGGGATAAACTGTGATCAGAAGAAAAAACTGTCTCAGGTATAAAATTTTATTTTATTTTTATTGAAAAGGCAAGAGCATAAATGTTTAAACATCCTTACATTAAAACCTAACTGCCAACACTTTGGTATTTAAAGATAGAAAGCTAATGAGAAATCCTGCATGATGCAGAAATGTTATTTCCTAATATCCAGCATTCAGATTATATCATATCCTGGCAAACCTAAATCCTTATCAGATATGAGAATTTAAGTAACATGTAAATTTTATGCAAATGGTAAGGTCTTTTGTTGAACTGAAGCTCACCTGAATTTTGGTGAGTTGCAAACTTTCCTCCCCAACAGGAAGCCAGACTTGTTACCTTCCATTTATCTAAGTTTCTTATGCCATGTCCATCTCTGTAAGAGCTGTCCCTGCAACCAAAGCCAGGCTCAGGACTTGGCTATATTGCTCTGAAAGAGTAGCCTTAGGAAAACCCGTAAGCAGTCTGCTCTCTGTCTGCCCCATGGTGTCCTCCCCTCCCAGCTGTCTCATGGACTGTCCATCCATACTTCCATATACCCATTCTCCTTTCATCCACAATGAAGGTTATAGAACTTAAGATTTTAGCTATTCATCAGTTCTTTTTCTGTCACATCCATCTGCCAGACTGATTTATTTACATCTCTGCCGTTATGTCAAGGTGTCAATACCTAACCCCCAAAAGAAAGCCTTTTTAAATTGTACCCTCCCCCCTTTTTTTATAGGTTATTTAATTAGGTTTTAAGCTTTTCCGTGTGTGGATGTCTTCTGTAAATTCCCATTCAGGTCTTTGGGTACCAGCCAGGTCTCTGAATCATGTACAGCATATTCTATAGCAGATCAAAAGCAGGAAAGGGATATTCAAGTATTGCAAATTGTGAGTACCCCTGAAACAGAGTAGAGTAGAAGAAAGCCCTAATATCCTCCCTTTTTGTCCCAATAAGTATATTTAGTGCTTGTGTTGGAAGTGGCAGAGCCAATCCTCTTACCAGGACAGTCTCCAGTGCCACTTGGTTCACTCTAACTGGTTATATATGTTCGAATAAAAGAAGAGGAGTAGCAGTTGTTCACAAGGGGTCTTTCAAAAGGACATGGAGTCAGGAGTGGGAAAGATTGCTGACTAGGTGTTACAGACCCAAGCAGATGTCTGTAAATGCCCCACATAAGACATGCATGACTGTCTGTCTTCATCTGTCAGTCTAGCTTGAATGCATCTTCTTCTAGTGTACATTTGACAGCCTTGTCAGAGGTTCCAAGCAACAGGTCTGTTTCTATGCATCACCTTCTCCCGAGCTGTTTGGAAATTCCCATTAAGTTAATCCTATGTTGGAAACTACCGAGATGGAGACAGTGCAGGTGATGGAGCTGGCTGCTCTTTTTGGAGGGCAGGTTCTCAACAAGGTCAAAGCTTTCCCACCAGGCTTGAAAATAAGCATGCAGATACTGCATGTGAAAGAAAGCTCCACCAGTGATGTAGAGCCCTGAATGTCTTGGAGGAGCAAATTGTATCCCAAAGGCACTTGCCCAGCCACCTACTTATAAACTTTTATGGTGAGAGTTTATCACCAACATTTAAAAATCCAGCAGTTTACAGCTGAGAAGGATCTGGACCCACAGAGTTGATGAACTCTTTCAGTCATGAACTGAACTGACATTGGCCATGAACTCATGAGTTCATGAATTAGAAATGTGCTGTTGATTTATGTTATCTGAAGTACAATGGTGAAGTGCAGTTTTGCAATTTAGTTTTAATACCTGATAGGATAAACAGTTAGATGGAAGTTACATGTGGAGATGGGGAAAGATTTTCTGTTGGCTACTTCAAAAAAATGCATGTTTGCATCAATGAAAAAAAAATATTCATTTTTCTCAGTTGTACCAACTGAGGAAAAAACAAAACCCAGGTACTTTAACATTGATTTCTCATATTTATCTTTACTATGTTATGTTTACTTTATAGACCCAGTACTACCATGTGGGGTCAGCAGTGTTTCTGTCCATTCACTCTGTGTATGCATTTCTTTCATGGATTGCCATGCACCTTAGAGCATGTTGTCAGTAAATGTCAGCAAAACATGCTGGGTTGCTGGTGGTAAGAAGTGTCATTGGGCTGTGCTCCTACTATGGGAGGAAGAAGAGAAGGCTGAGGCATTGAGCTGTAGTCTCAGCTTGGGCAAGCGAAGTGTATATGATAGGAGACACACCTCTGTCGTGCTCATACAAACCCGCTTTTGAAGTACAAACCTCATCTCAAGCTTTTATAATCATTAGTCACCTACTGTGGGTCCAATGCATGCAAACTTGTGAACACCTGAAATGTGAGGCAAGCCAAAAGGGCAGAGGTATCATTAGAAAGCATTGCCAAGTGGTGTGTTTGCATACGTGGAGCATAGCTACAAAAGCTTGCGAACCACCCCTGGCCTTTCTCGTGCATGGGTTCCTGTCCGTCTAACTTGCAACATGCTGGTGGCAGTGCTGCTCCCCTTCTTGTGCTGCCTGAGTCTTGCCACTACTGGGAAACTGCTGGTGATCCCGATGGAGGGCAGCCACTGGCTCAGTATGAAGGAGGTGCTGGCCGAGCTGAGCAAGAGAGGGCATGAAATCGTTGTCATCGCACCAGACAGCAAAATGCTGATAGATTCTTCTGAGATATATGAATTGAAAATGTACCCTGTACCTTTCAAAAAGGAAGAGATGGAAGAACTTATGCGCTCACTTAGTGCAAACTGTTTTAGCGAAGAGCCGTTCCTGATGCGATTTTTGAATACCTGGGATAATTTCAGAAAGAGCTCTGCCATGTTTCAGACTTCCTGCAGTTCCTTACTCTACAACAAAGAGATGATGAAATACATCAAAGAAAGTAAATTTGATGCCATCTTTACAGATCCTCTGACACCCTGTGGACAGATAATTGCTTTGCACTTTTCTATCCCTACTGTTTTCTTCTTGCGGGGCATCCCGTGTGCTATAGACATTCATGCTGCTCAGAGTCCAGACCCACCATCCTACATCCCACGAATGTTCTCACTCAATACAGATCATATGACGTTTCCTCAGAGAGTGAAGAACTTCCTCATCAGCATTTCAGAGACTTTCACCTGCAGTATGGTCTTTTCACCATTTGAAAGACTGGCATCAGACTTTCTCCAAAAACCGATGACAATTACGCACCTTTTAAGTCATGGATCCATTTGGCTGAAGAGACTTGACTTTGTCTTTGACTATCCCATGCCTGTAATGCCCAATATGATTTTCATTGGAGGCATAAACTGTGGACAGAAGAAACCATTATCTCAGGTCAGTGACTGGCTGGGAAAGGTATAACAAGGGAAAAGTTCTGGCAGTCATACACCTGCACGATCTGGGTGAGGTTTAATACTGTGTTTGATATGGACATTTCTTACCTAAAGAGATAATTTAGATTAATGCTTTCTGTATAGCCAATCCACATGAAACAGAGTGGTATAGTGGACCAGAACAGGATGTGATTCCACCTCCTTTTCTTGGATCTGCCCAACACATGGATTTTGTTTGGTGAGGGGATCACATGCTATGCTGAGTTTAATTCCAGCTGAAGTCAGGTACATAAACAGCATCTAGCCTAGGAATTAATGCAAAAAGGGCAGGTGAATTATAACAGCTCTTCCAAAAATTCTGTGCCCCACATAAGAGGCAGTAGAATATTTCTTCAAGAGCATTAGCTGCTTATCCAGTCAGAAAAGTAACTCACTGAGTTATGTGCAATAGCATCATGTGCTCTTTTCTGTAACAGCAGCCTTCTGTTTGAGTTGAAGGCTAATATTTTGTGGTGAAGATTTTGGTCTAACAACAGCTTCCATCACAAAAACTAGATAGCTGAATTCTCAACTGCATTTTTAGGAGACATCCTCTTTGGATAGGGAAATGTTGATGGGTAGTTGCTGGGGCATCTGTGGTCCAAAAAGTACTTGATAAAGGCATGCATGTGATGTATGTTAGCTTGTTGGTGCTCATGATATATGTTAGCTTGTTGCTGCATGTGATGTATATTCTTGCTTGCTTGTGCTGTAAGACAAACAGCCTCATGTGAAGTCAGAGATTAAGTAGAAAAGGATAGGAGGAGACAGCTCTCCTCAGCAGATGATGAATCTGTAGTTAGTGTCATCCAGCTGTTTCAGCAATAAATCACATTGGTTCCCAGAAAGGATAAAGTTTCATCCTTTGTGAACATTGCTTAAAAATAAACAGACTTTCCTCTATTCTTCCCTTGAACCTTTTTCACTTGCCAGCCTTCCCTGAGTCTTAGGGAATGGATTCTTCCTGCCTATCACCACTCTTGCTCTTCCCCCAAATTCATAGGCCTTCCTGAACATGAATGAGTGAAGCTTCACAATAAAATATATTTGCATTTTACAAGCCTGGCACATCTTCCCCAGAGCCAACCTTAACAGCCCTCAGGCTTTGCTTTGCTCCTCCCAGTACTTCCCCTGATGCTGCCCATTGAAAGTACTGTTTATTTCTATTGAGCTGCTAGTGTTCATATCTTGCTTTTTTCACAAAAGTCGCATTCAAATTGCCTGTCAACCCCCCCCCCCCCCGGCCACTTTTATCAGGGTAGTGCTTTCTCCTATCTGTTCTGTCCATCAGAGCTGCTTAATGGCTCCTCAGGACAAACCCAGGCAGACCCTTTAGGAAAGCAGCACCCTGCCTGCAGGCAAGGCCATGTGGCAGCTCCAGGTTAAAATCAGACTTTCCTCTGAAGATGAAGCTCACTCTCGCTCTCATCTTGCCCAGGGGCTAAAGATCATAGTCCAGCAGTAATATTTATTGCAGAAGTACTGATTCTTCAGTCCTGATTTCTTCTTGTCTTCCAACTATGCCTCTGCATCACGGTTAGATCTAACGGCAAAATACAGTCTTGCAGGTTGACAAGTTTATCACAAGTACTTGTTAACTGCTCAGACATGGTGTCTTGCTTTTATCTTTTAATCTGAAGCAATAACACCACCTCTTACCATTTAAAATCAATTCCTGGCCTGAAACAAGAGGGCTGTTACTGGGTACTTCTGTCCAAGCTTTCTTGTATTAGGTATAAGGGGAATTGTGTGGCTTTTCCTTCTTATTGCTCCTGGAAGAAGAAAATGATTGAGAGAGGCACAGAGAGGTAGGTCAGGATGAGAAAAAAGAAGTGTCATGCATAGCAGTTGGTGGTTTTCCTTCGTGAATGCAAGCCTCTGCTTCAGTGTTGCTTACTGTAATAAATTTGTTCCTGGTGTTGTATCTGGCCCCAGTGCTGAGCTGTATGTAAATCACAGGCCTCCTCCTTAGGATTTGCACAGATATCATGCTGTATAGTGGCATAATTTCATAATTTCAAACATAAACTCGAACAGCATTTCAGAACAGCTGTAAAATTCTTATCAAAAAGAAAGAAAAAAAAGAAGGAAAGCATTTTAATACCTGCTTTCAGCAGGCCCAGTTACTTCCAAGTGCCAGCATTATTCAAAGGCTTGGGATTTTGTTTTTGCAAAGTCTGATTTTATTTTCAATTTAACATCAATCAGCACAGAGAAACAATCAGAAAGGACCCATCCCAAGGGAGCCTCAGATACTAAGCCCAGTTTTGCCCAACCTAAGTTGATTTATCATGTTTCTTTAATGATTCATCAATGCCTTGAATGGTTACTGGTGACTGGTTTTGCTGGAAAAGCCGGATCGTTAAGAGGGAATGTGAGAATCTGGCAGAGGGGGCGGGGATGACGGACGGACGGACGGACAGACAGGCGGACGACGAGGACTGTGGGTCTACTTAAAATCTGTTAGGTCAGGGCAGATGAACAGGCTTTGGATTTCTAGGAACATGGCTCATGTAAGTAAATACAGTTACTTAGTTTCTGTGGGGGTTTTGGTTTTCCTGTCTCTGTTTTGCTTGGCTAATGGTGGAAAGCTGTTGGTGGTGCCAATGGATGGGAGTCACTGGCTCAGCATGCGCTCACTGCTGGCAGCCCTCAGTCAGAAAGAGCACGAAATTGTCATTGTTGCACCAGAAGTAAACTTGAACGTGAAGGCATCTGAATATTACACTCTCAAAACGTATCCAGTGCCTTTAACTAGGGAAGAACTGGGAGCAAGCATGCATTCATTTGCGAATGATCTTTTTGAGAGAAGACCTTTTCTTCAAAGAATTACTGCACTTTATGAAAAAGTTCAAGTCATCTCCGATCTCTACATCTCCTCCTGTAGCAGTTTACTGCACAATAAGTATCTGATGCAATATCTTGAAGGGAGTAAATTTGATGCAGTTCTCACAGATCCTGTTGCACCATGTGGACAAATACTGGCTCTGCATCTCTCTATCCCAT
This sequence comes from Haliaeetus leucocephalus, assembly GCF_000737465.1. Lineage (NCBI taxonomy): Eukaryota > Metazoa > Chordata > Aves > Accipitriformes > Accipitridae > Haliaeetus > Haliaeetus leucocephalus. The sequence goes on along the minus strand of NW_010973023.1, from coordinate 1,813,050 downwards.
CTGTTTTCTTTTTACGGGGACTCCCCTGCAGTCTTGATCTGCAGGCTACTCAGTGTCCTGACCCCCCTTCCTACGTCCCAAGAACATTTACAGACAACTCAGACCACATGACGTTTATCCAGCGTGTGGAAAACTTATTTCTCAAGTCATCAGAATCATTTCTTTGCAATTTTGCCTATTTGCCATTTGAACTTCTGGCCTCAGATGTTCTTCACAGACCAGTAACAATGAAGGAGCTCTTAAGCCATGGATCCATTTGGCTTAAAAGAATGGATTTTGTTTTTGAGTATCCCATGCCAGTGATGCCCAACATAGTTTTTATTGGAGGTATAAACTGTGGAAAGAAAAAAACATTATCTCAGGTCAGTGATTTCCTTGATGAACAATATTATTGTTTGAAGGGAGAATGCTGTTTGCTCTGTATGTATATAATTGTATACATGGGTTTGTGGGATTTATATGTGCAGTAAGGTATACTGTAAAGACAAAGAAAATAGGTAAAAAACGGGGTTGATTTTAATTCTCTCCTACTCTTGCAGGTACTCTTCTACAGCATTAGCAGGATATAAGCATTTTTGCTTACATAATTGTTTTCTTTGGGCTAGGTGGAAGTAGTTCATCACTGCACTCTCACTAATGAGGCACACACCCACCAGTGACGGTGATTGCTGTCTTACCAGGCAGGTCTGCTGCTGGTGTTTGCCAGATCAGTATTATTAACTCAAACTATTTATTTTACTGTCACAGTTGATTTTTAAGAACAATGAATCTTTTTGGTTTAATAGAACCATCCTTTCATAATTTAGAAATAAAGTGTCATAACGCATCAGTCGGCAGGTAATGTTCTGGTTGCTCTGTCAGTCCAGGCTTATCCTTTCACTGCATGGATTCCTTACAAAATTTTCTGCAAAACTGTTGGACGTTTTCATAGCTGCTGGCCAACACTGCACATCTGCAACAGCTTACGCTGCCTTCTGAAAAGTTTCCCTGCAAAGGGAGTACGTAGAGCTGCAGTAGTTCAGTAAATGTACTTAAAAAAAATTCTGCTGTATACTATCAACCTCCATACAAAATTATTGTATTGTCAAAATTACTTGCAATAATTTTCATAATTAGGGCTGTCTGTCTGCAAATCCTGCCTATGCATTAATGTTGTTTGCTTTCATGGCCCTGGGGCGTACTCTTCCCAGGCTGATCTGGAACGGTATTTCTGAGTTCCTAATTCAATTTTAAATATAGGTGGCAAACCCCGTGTCCTTGTCCTTTCTCCTTCCAGCCCTTACTTCTTCCTTCCAAAAGGAGGCCTTTCAGTGAAATGAACTTTCATAGCTAATTTTCCATTTTCATGACAGCGTCAAGATATAAAACTGATAAAGAAACCAGACCATTTCCCATGTGAAGCATTAATATTTTTCTAAGCTTTTACAAATAGAAAATGATTTGGACTGGCAGGAGGGGAGGAATTTTCTTAGACTGAAAATTCTTGTTTGGAAAATTAATGATCTGTTAATTAGCTCTTTGGAGCAGATCACTAGTTAAAGGATCCCTCATTTCCTTAAATCCCAGTGTTCCTCCAATACAAATAGGTGGGTGTTTCCCAATCTAGCTGATGCTCTGATTACTATCTGCTAAATTGGCTGAACTTTAACACCTTTTATTCTGTCTTTGCCATGCCCATGATTATACATTTACCACACAGCAAATAAGTCTAAAGATCATCTGGAGAAAGCACAGCACAGATTGCTTAAAAACATGGAGCTGGGGATACTCACCAGATTTCTGCTGAAATGGCCCTGGTGCTTAGTGTTCATCCGCAAGTCACGGCAACACTGGTTCTGCTCCTGTCTGTGCTCAGTTTGGCTGCTGGTGGGAAGCTGCTGGTGGTGCCGGTGGACGGGAGTCATTGGCTCAGCATGCGGGAAGTGTTGGATGGTCTCAGGCAGAAGGGACATGAAATAGTCGTTGTTGCACCTGAAATAGACATACATATAAAACCATCAGAGAATTTTATTATGACAATGTATCCAGTACTGTTCACAAAGGAAGATGTAGATGGAAGTATCCATTCTTTTTCACAGGATGTATTTGAAGAAGGACCTTTTCTGGAAAGATTCTTAAAGTGCACCGGAGACTGAAAAGCATCTCTGCCATTACTCTCTCTACCTGTGCACACTTACTGTACAACAAAGAGCTTGTCAGATATCTTGAGGAGAGCAAGTTTGATGCTGTCTTTACAGATCCAATACTACCCTGCGGGCAGATACTGGCTGAGCATCTTTCAGTCCCTTCCGTGTTTTTCTTGCAGCAAATACCATGTGGCTTAGAATTGGAAGCCACTCAGTGTCCCAGTCCCCCTTCTTATGTCCCCAGGGTATTCACAGACCTTACAGACCGCATGAACTTTCTCCAGCGGGTGAAGAATCTAATGTTTGAACTCCCAAATTATTTTCTCTGTGATATTGTCTTTCAACCATACGCAAAACTGGCTTCTGAGTTCCTTCAGCGGGACGTGACTGTGCTGCATCTCTTACGGCAGGCTTCCATTTGGCTCATGAAGCTAGACTTTGTTTTACACTATCCGAGACCTTTGATGCCCAACATAATTATGGTTAGTGGAGTAAACTGTGCTCACAAGAAGCTGACTCAGGTGGGTCGTACTCTTTTTTTTCTTGTCATTCTTGCAGGCTTTTACATACTTTGAAAAGTTGTAAGACAGGTTTTGTTAAAAAGATCTCTTTCTGTGAGTAAAATGATTTTAAACTGCTTTTCCTTTGCAAAGAGGTGCCAGTACTCCTTTCAGTGAAGGTATCTGAATATCATGGTATAAAAATGGAGAAAGTGTTGTAAATTAATTTAGCTCTGGGAAACTCTCCATTGGTCACGTGCCTCTGCTTAAAGCCAGCTTTGACATTAGAGCAGGTTGCTCAGGACTGTTGATGCGGTGCAAGGCAGACTTTCATTTGAGGAGACCATCGCTCATCCTGGGGTCCAACTTATCATTGCTGATTTCCTCTACATTCCTGTT